>NC_142744.1:18525000-18730000 GCF_051943395.1 Hippocampus bargibanti | reverse complement strand
GATATATCCGATATCGATATAACGAGACTTTACTGTATATATATACTCATACACACACACATACATATATATATATATATATATATATATATATATATATATATATATATATATATATATATATATATATATATATATATATATATATATATATATATATATATATATATATATATATATATATATATATATATATATATATATATATATATATATATATATATATATATATATATATATATATATATATATATATATAGACACATATACACATTTCTTGAAAACACATTTTTTAATCTATTAAAAATATTACTGCTATTAACATATCTCCACAGAGTTTAAAACAACACGCTGTAATTTATTGATTAACCGCTATATGACGGAGATGGCTATTCTGAATGCCCATGTACTGAATGTGCATCCACATCTTCAAATGATTACAGAGGGTTGCGTGTTCAACATTAAGCTAGTTAGCAATCAACACGCAATGCGTGAGCTCACCTCAGCTGAATAACACCTTACGGGAATCCCAAAGGCTCGAGCAAGCCCAAAATCAGCCAGCTTCAACTCACCATTCTGTAAACGCAAACTTGAATGAAACTCATGTAGTATATGGAACATATGTATGATCTGAGCTTGACTCACCCTGTTGATGAGGAGATTCTGCGGCTTAAGATCTCTGTGAAGGACATTGCGACTATGACAGAAAGCCAGTCCTTTCAAAAGCTGGAACATGAAAGACTGTAAAGAAGCAAAGAGCTAATTAACACTGCGCGACATTGTTCTGACTTTCTCAAGCGTCACAATTGGGACATGTCAAACAGCAAGCAGGTTGTTTTAAATGTTCCGTCAATTTAAGCACAGCCCAATCAGATGCTTCTTGAAATGTGCATGTACAGTAAAGTCTCGTTATATCGATATTCTAGGGACTATCGACTATCGATATATCCGACCCTGTTTGCATGTAATTTTCTCCGTGCGTGCATAGAAATAGTATCGATATAACCGGGACTATCGATATATCCGATATCGATATAACGAGACTTTACTGTAATTGGAAATAAAAAAATACATATACAGTAAAGTCTCATTATATCGATATTCAAGGGAGTCCGATATAACCGGGACTATCGATATATCCGACCCTGTTTGCATGTAATTTTCTCCGTGCGTGCATAGAAATAGTATCGATATAACCGGGACTATCGATATATCCGATATCGATATAACGAGACTTTACTGTATTTAGGTTTGAAATTGGAATTTGGCAATCTATTTTCTCACCTTGACTGTTTCAGGGTCTAAATCCCCGTTGCAACTGTCAAAGTACTTCTTTAGATCCTGTGCGTTGAAAAAAAGGTAATTTTTAGCTCAAGTGCCTGCAAGTGATCAGATGCAAGTTTGTCGGACCTGGTCACAATATTCAAAGACCAACGTTAGCTTCTTGTCGCTGTGCAACACGTCGTGTAGCCTGCAAAGGACAGAATTACCCATTAACATATTGGTATTACAATTTGTGTAGAATTTGCATGTGCATTGATATATAGAAAATAATGTGCCATTTTGGATATTTTTTCAATACCAGTCGTTTAAAGTGACTTTAAAGTGAAGATATTGATTGGATTTGCCTGAGGAACATGAATTTGTTTAATTTCTTCACTACTTAGGAATGTTGTTGAATCTCAGATTAGTATGTCTTCTTCTTTCCTTTCGGCTTTTCCCTTAATGTATTGTAAAAGTAAATAAATGAATAATAATAATAATAATAATAATAATAATAATAATAATAATAATAATAATAATAATAATGTGTTATTCACTAAATTAAAGTCATTCACATCTGCATTCACACCTGAGGCAGTTTAGAGTATTCAACAACGTAATTATTAATTTGATAATATTCTCATGGAAATTTTTGGGCTCTTTAAAGACGTTCTAGTTTTTTTTTTCACAATCACTTGAATTCACTGAGGAATGGTAAATTCGAAGAAAAAAAATGAGATAAAGTTCGAAGTTAATATGGGAACTTATTCATTTTCTTATTCCAATTATCCATGACTATTTTGTGGTTGAATTCTTTTAGTTATTTACATGATTTCACGGCTCTTTTTCTCTCAGTGAATGTGCAATTCATTAGAAATTTGAAGTTGAAGTCAAAATTAGACATACACTGATACTGTACGCCCTTTCTCCGATGAGGGACTCTATACATGCTCCAATATTATAACACTTTACCTGCCTAATGTTTCTGTATGACTTGCATGAAGAAGATATTAGCTATGTGGAGCTATTATAAGGTAAACAACATACATGGATGACTACACTATAGCTGAGTGTTGGAGGTAAAAATGTCAGTCATGACACGTTATTTCTTAAAAAAACGTTGAATAGGGGTGAAACATCGGCTCTTCGGCATTTACACATTTCTGATTCTCAAAGACATTTCACATGCTACGGATATCATGAACCTAATTCACTGACCTGACTATGTTTTTGTGCTTGAGCTCCTTCAGCAGGCAGATTTCTCTCAAGGCAGAGCTTGGCACGCCCTGTAGGGGGTGGAAAGCGGTTAGCCATCACCGTGGTCGAGACGAGTATGCGCAATAATCCAAACACACACCTCGTCGTCATCGTCCAAACGAACTCGTTTCAGGGCCACTATTTCGTGGGTTTCTCTGTTTTTAGCCTTGAACACAGTCCCATATGTACCTGTGGAATTGTTTAGGGAAAACAACAACCCCCCAAAAAAATTAGCTCAGATTGAATGGCACTATGAACATGCGAGCTAGTGAGACCATCTCTTAAACGCAAACAAGATGGAAACCGACATGTATATAGTTTACATCATTAATGGGCATGTTTACGTTGACCTCCCAATCACTTAATCTACAGCCAGGGTAAGCAAGACATAAAATTGAAGCTAATGTCAGCTAATCCACAAATAAAATAAACGCCTCAACAACAAATAGCTGATAGAGCGGCGGGTTTATATTTCTCCCCCCCAAAAAAAAGCTTACCTTCGCCAATTTTTTCGAGTTTCTCATATTTCTGCATGGTCGCTCTGTTTTAGCCAGCTGATAGGTGGCCAACGGAACTGCCCTGTGACCAAACCCCGAATTTAGGGGGTGTGGAGTGATGTGTCGTCCGCGAACGAACCGACTCGTAGAGTCGGCTCTCTGAAGTGAACGACTGGAGCCGGCACTTAAATGGGAGCCGCTTATATGAACGGATTCCGCAACTCCTTCGGTTAAAGTCTCACGTGATTGGTCAAAATAGAACAATAGTAGTAGTAGTAGTAGTAGTAGTAGTAGTAGTAGTAGTAGTAGTAGTAGTAGTAGTAGTAGTAGTAGTAGTAGAAGACACACACTCACAAGCACACGCACACACACGCGCATACACACACACGCACACACACAAACACACATGCACACACGTACACAAATAAAGTCACATAATTTTTAAAATGATATACTGTATTGTATATTTTTGGTAGTAAATTAATTTAAGCAACAATAAAAGAAAAAGAAAAACTGAGGAACCATGCCATGCCAGCCGAATAAACCCGATCTGCAGCTACGTACTTCCTCTTGACAATATTTTCCGTAAGTTTGGCATTCACTTTCACTGCTACGCGGATGACACCCAACTCTACCTCTCCAGCAAACCCGACGCCTCTCTTCCACCTTCATCCCTCTCACTTTGCCTCTCAGAAATTAAATCCTGGCTTTCCCATAACTTTCTCAAGCTGAACAGTGAAAAAAACCGAACTTCTCCTTGTCGGTACCAAATCCACCCTCCACAAAACTAACAGTTTCTCTCTCACCATTGACAGTTCAACCGTTTCCCCCTCTCCTCAGGTCAAGAGCCTGGGTGTCATCCTCGATAGCTCACTATCTTTTCAGTCCCATATAAATAACATAACTCGGTCTGCTTATTTCCATCTCCGTAATATTAACCGTCTCCGTCCTTCGCTCAGCCCTCACACCACTGTTATCCTTATCCACAGTCTCGTCACCTCCCGCATCAATTATTGCAACGCACTTCTCTTCGGTATCAATCAGAAATTTCTCCATAAACTCCAACTCGTCCAAAATTCTTCAGCCCGGATCATCACTAAAACCCCCTCCTTTCACCACATCACCCCTGTCCTCCAGCAACTCCACTGGCTACCTGTTAAACATCGTATCGAATTCAAAATACTTCTGTTTACATTCAAAGCCATCCATAACCTTGCCCCTCCCTATCTTTCTGACCTGCTTCAAATCTCTGTTCCCTCTCGGTCCCTCAGATCCTCATCCTCCCTTCACCTCTATGTGCCCTCTGCCTGTCTCACCACGATAGGATGCAGAGCTTTCAGCCGCTCTGCTCCCAAACTCTGGAATTCTCTTCCACCCAACATATGTAATATTAACTCCCTCCCTATTTTCAAGGCTCACCTCAAAACCCACTTGTTTAAAATTGCTTTCAATGTATAGTTCTATCTGCTATTTTATTATGTATCATTTTACTTATGGTTTTATTGTTATGTGCTTTGTTTTATTGTTTTTATTGTAAAGTGTCCTTGGGTGTTTTGAAAGGCGCTTGAAATAAAATGTATTACGTACGTATTATCTTTAAAGTGTGCGAGCCAAAAGAACCCACTCTATAAAAAGAGCCGTAATTCCCATCACTACTGACCAGATGACGCCAATAATACGGAAACAAAACATGCGCATGCGTAAAGGGTACTTCCTTTTTTGTGAAATCATAAAACCCCGTGGTTTATATTCCACCAATCAAATCATATGCTAGCAGACACCGGAAAAAGGAGCACCACCCGGAAGTACACAAGAGCGCGCGAAATACATGTACTGAATTCCAAATTTTGAGTCAATGCCGCGGCTGTCCGGTGTTATTCGATGTTGTGTCACATCAGCGAGGTATTTTAGTGCGGCACTTGTTTTATTTTGTCTCTTGCCGCACCTCGATTGTGCATCGCCCTCTTTTGTCGCAGCTTCGTTTATTGCAGCTTGTTCTCACGCCGCTGATTTTAAGTAAGCCTTTTGTTTTCGACATTGTCGCAATTGCTGCTTGCCTCTGCCGCTTCCCGAACCCCTACAGTTGTGGGGGGAAATTGTCATTTTTGTGTTTGGTTGTTGCATTTGGGTCTCAAATCGTTGCATTGTTCGTAATGCGCAGAATGTGGACACAGCGCGCAGTGTTTGCTTGACTCGCGGGTGTTTTGGTTTTTGTATGTCAAACGGTTGACAGTGTGAGGCTGGTGCGGGTTGCGACTTGCTTTCTTTTGCTACATAATCGTTGTGTGCCAGTTTTGGCATAAAAATGAATCTTTCTTCAAGCGCGTTCAGTTTTTGGTCACAGAGCCAATACTTTACGTGTCAATTGTTATTTTTGTATTGAGGGTTTGTTTATGTATTTTGTTTGTTTGATTGCTTTATGTATGTATTCGTTTATGTTGTGACTCAAGTGTAAAGTGTATTGGTTGTTTGCATTATTAACCTTAGCCCAGAAGAAAGATTCAAAAGACAAATCCAATATATAACACCTGGATTCTGCTTTCTCCCTTTTCTTTTACTAATTTTAATATACATATACTTTTTCGTGTGGTCATCAAAGCCTACTCTGGTTGTTTTACTGTAAATAGTTAAACGCTTATAAATATACACATTCAGAGATTGGAAATTTTTAACCTTGTTTTGAGATTGGTCTTTGTTTTCGTACTTTATATATATTTGTGAGACATGCAACACTGCTTATGTTTTTTAGTGAAAAGATCAACAAAATCCATCAGCACCTCGGGTCCTCTGTCCCCCCTCTCCCAGCCTTTCTACTCCTTCCCAACGACTTTCTGCCTTTGAACTCCCCCATTCCTCTATAATCTCAGACATTATCACCAAATCCAAGAACTCCTCCTGTCAACTCGACCCACTCTCTACTATCCTTATAAAGTCCTGCCTACCCTCTCTTCTCCCATTTATTTCTACCATTATTCACTCCTCATTATCAACTGGAATTGTTCCTATCCCACTCAAAACCGCAGCTGTCACTCCAATCCTGAAAAAAACCTGGCTCAGACCCAAACGATTTCAATAACTTACGTCCAATTTCCCACCTCCCATTCATCGCCAAAATTCTTGAAAAGACAGTTGTCCACTCGTCCAAAATTCTTCAGCCCGGATCATCACTAAAACCCCCTCCTTTCACCACATCACCCCTGTCCTCCAGCAACTCCACTGGCTACCTGTTAAACATCGTATCGAATTCAAAATACCTCTGTTTACATTCAAAGCCATCCATAACCTTGCCCCTCCCTATCTTTCTGACCTGCTTCAAATCTCTGTTCCCTCTCGGTCCCTCAGATCCTCATCCTCCCTTCACCTCTATGTGCCCTCTGCCCGTCTCACCACGATGGGATGCAGAGCTTTCAGCCGCTCTGCTCCCAAACTCTGGAATTCACTTCCACCCAACATCCGTAATATTGACTCCCTCCCTATTTTCAAGGCTCACCTCAAAACCCACTTGTTTAAAATTGCTTTCAATGTCTAGTTCTATCTATTTTATTATGTATCATTTTACTTATAGTTTTATTGTTATGTGCTTTGTTTTATTGTTTTTATTGTAAAGTGTCCTTGGGTGTTTTGAAAGGCGCTTGAAATAAAATTTATTATTTTTTGTTGTTGTTGTTGTATGCCATGTTGAGCATGTTCAGAAGAATATAAATAAGGCCATATAAATGAAAAGAAGAAATAAAAAAATTATGTATGATTTTTAAATTAGTGATTCATTTTACCTTGTTTTTGGTCGTAAATTAATTTAAGCAACAAACAACCTGAGGAGCCATTTGGGAGCTGAACGATCAGTTTTTGGTGAGCTGAGCCAAAAGAACCGGCCGGCTCTAAAAAAAGAGCTGAAATTCCCATCACTCGTGTGGAGGGGGTTGCTGTTATGATTGCCAGCGTTAGCTTCACGCTAGCAAAGCCTTGCTGCTCTCGAGAGCATGTTGCCCGCACTGATCAACTCTTGTATTACAACGCTTGACAAAGCAAGTCATGCAGTTCTAATTACACATGAAGTATTAAACGCATCATGTTTTGACAAATGAATCTTCCAAAGGTAAAATGAAACACAGTCACAACTTCAATAGATCATTTTATTGATAGATAATTTAAACTAAACTTTCGATTGAGGTAAACAATTTAAGAAACCTTAGACATTGTAGTAGTACTGTGTTTTTTACCCACGTTCTGGTCCAGTTACTTAAATTAAAAACAAGTACTTTGTTTCATTCATAACTCATATGACTGAGGAAATGTAAAATTAAAGTCCATCCAATTTTTTTTAATCCACTCGGGGGCACGATGGACCCCATCCCACGTGTCGTTGGGCAGTTGACGGTTTCCCGCCTATGCAGGGCACAATGATAAATAACCATCCGCGTTCACACTCCCACCCGGGGAAAATTTAGTGTTCCATTAACCTGCATGCATGTTTTTGGAATGTGGAAGTAATCTAAAATACCCACAGAAAACCAAACAGGCATGGTGAGAACATGCAGACTCCACACAAGGACAGAGGTGGAATCGAACTCTGCACCTCTACATTGTGAGGCCAGCCATCCGTGTAGCCCTATAATTAACATTTGTAATCATATTGAGCATGGTTCATTTCTGTCCCCCAGCCCTTTGCCTTTGGATCAGGTCGCAATACAGTCCACCTCGGGCCAGCAATTCTGTGTGAGTTCCAGCCTTAAAAAGTTGTTACAAATTATAGTCAGACAATTGAAACATTTGCATAGTTTAATGAACAACAATTACTTGAGGGGACATGATATTTTACGAATTTATGTTGAGAACATTTTGCCAAACTCACTTCTATAATGCGCCCGTTGCTCATGACGCAGATGACGTCAGCCGCCTGGATGGTGCTCAGGCGGTGGGCGATGATGAGCACAGTACGGCCCTGGGTCGCACGGTCCAAAGCTTCCTGAACCACACGTTCCGACTCGGCATCTAAAGCGCTGGTGGCCTCGTCCAGCACCAGGATTCTCGGATTCTTAATGAGGGCCCGGGCGATGGCGATACGCTGTTTCTGACCTCCTGATAATGTCACTCCACGTTCGCCTGGGATGTAAAGGGAATACATTCTGAAAAACTTGATGGCTTGTATACAGACTATACGGTCTCTGGAATGCAGACCTCACCCATTAAGTGCAAATCAAACAACCTAGTGAATGTCTTGCCTGCCTCTTCCTGACATTGTGTGGGTGAGTGAGCAGTTATTTACATCATAGTCCCAACTAGCCAGAGGACTACCTGGCCTTGGTTAAAATCGTGAGCTATGGCTCCAGACTACTGTACACCGAGGTCTGACACATTGTAATTAAGAGATGCCTACATCACTTGTTGAAATTTCCTTGATGATCATGTCAGAGCAAAATGGTAAGCAGAGCTGTATTGAGCAAGAAAATGTGAACAAAAGTGTTCACAGTCTAATACCGAGCACTGTGTTGTAGCCATCTGGGAAACTTGTAATGAAGCGATGAGCATTAGCTTGCTTGGCAGCTTCAAATACTTCAGCGTCGGTTGCTTCAGGCTTCCCGAAGCGGATGTTCTCCATTATAGACGCTCCAAACAAAATGGGCTCCTGCAGAGGAGAACGCGACACAGTTCAAATGGAACTCCTTATGTGAGGTCATTGTTATGACTGTCTTTCGCCATTTTGTGGTCATGTACAGATATAAGCTACAAACTAAAATACTTAAGGTGGGGCACACAACGATTGATAACTGAGCCTAATTTAAAGATTTTTTTTCCTCTCAAAATTACACTTATCCAAGAGCAATAATTTTTCCCAATCGTTGAAAATAGTAACTAATTAAAGAGACAGTTATTCAACAAATGTTCATCTGTGATCATGAAAGTCCCTATGTATGTGTTTTTTTTCCAACAAAAATTGAAGAAAAGAAATTTATTTTACTTGATTGATAAATCCAATAACTTGTCCCCTGAGCCAGCAAAGATCAAGGGTTCGAATGTCGAGTCCATCCAACATTACCACCCCGCTAGTTGGGTCATAGAAACGCTCCAATAAGGCTGCTACTGTGGACTTTCCTGAAATAAATAATACATCATGCACATTATTATACAGTCTGCATTGAGCTGCCTCGTATGATTTATGATGAAATTACCTCCTCCAGATTCCCCGACAATGGCGATTGTTTTGCTTGGTGGCAACGTTAGGTTGAACCTATCCAAAATAATATGGCCTGGCCGTGTTGGGTAGCTATAAATAGAAAATAAAATTAAATACAGACCTTTAATTGTACAGTTTACAGTTTTTGTTCACAAAATGTCTAAATCAGTGGTTCTCAACCTGGATGGAGCCTCTGCCATGGAGGAGAAAACACACACGACTCAACATCTTAGTTATGACGCACCGCCTGGCCATTACTGGCTGCAGATGATCACATAACATTTCTTGGCCAATCGGTGCTGTGGGAAATGTAGTTCACGTAGTAGTCAATGTGTGACATTCGTAATGGTAAATTGTACAGTTAAATAAAACTAGTATCTTGAAATGTGAAATGCATGTTTCTATATTGAATTTGTAAAAAAAAAAAAAAAAAAAAAAAAAAACATTTTCACTCATGAAGGGTTTGGTGGATATTAACTGTTTTGGGTTGGTTATCTCGAAAGAGGTTAAGAACCACTGGTCAAAATGAAGGCTACAACCTGAATGAAATGTTGAGAAAATCAACTCTTCCTGCCAGAGAATAATATGGAATGCGTCCCCCGCCGGAAAGAGGAATTGATGGCTTCAACAACAAATATTCAAAAACGCGAGCACCAGCGCTTGTTCCTCTCACCATCTGGAGAGAACAAGTGGAGGCAGTGAGAGCAAATTAAAGCTACTAATTATCCTGCATTTTACGACATTTGACTTACTTGGCCAAAAAGAATAGATATACTGGCTAAGGACCTAATAATTGAGGGAAAACAACAGTTGTTAAAATAGCTTGGATTTAAGACATATTCATCAGATGAGATGCATCATTTACCTCTGCACAGTCTGGGAAGCAATCAGGAAGGACATGAGTTCTCCAGGTGACATTTCATTGCTCGAAATCAGAGTTCCCCCAGCAAAAATAGTTCCCAGAACAATGCCTGCATTGACGTATAAAAAAAAGGGTGAAGCCCGTATTTTTTTTTTTTTTCCATAGGGGAAAATTCAAGAAACTTACAGTTAAGGGCAATGTTCGAAAGTCCCTGGAAGACAGCAATTCCAGTTCCAAGATTTTCATTCATTTCACAAGATTTTTCAACTTCATACGCGTACAACCTGGCAGATTAACGGGGGAAATGGTGGAAGTTTATCCGAACATATCTCACAGCTTTGAGCACATCACACACGTTTCACTTACTGTAGCTCCCGCTCCTCCATGGCAAATGCTTTCACTGTCCGTACATTACCGAGAGCTTCATCCGCCACTCCAGTTGCTCTAGCAACCTTTGGGGTAACACCACAGTTGTGATACATTGCTGATATGATTTAGACAAGACATATGGCTGTATTAACACTCCAGGGCCAAGTGCCCCCCACATTCCGCTCATGCTGCCAGGACACATTTAAAAAACAAAACAAAAAAAGGAAATGTGTGTCACTTGAACCATGCAGTCTTAACCCACCCTGTTTTAGAATTGGAGAAACATCCTCACCTGTTCTTGAGCCAAACGGGAAAGTCTGCGGAGGAACGAGCCAATGAGAGCGCCTGCCCCAACTAGACAAGGTAGCACCACCACGGTCAAGCCTGTGAGTTTTGGGGAGATGATGTAAAGCGACACAAAGCATCCCACCGTCTGTGTGATACTCCGCAAACCCTGAAATAATCAGCAAAATCCACATATTAGAAATACCAGACAGCTTTGACTAATTTCAAAATCTGCATTTCTTTATATAGTATGGCCGAATATACTCTGTTTCTTTCCAAATACAAAATTGCAAACCCTCCTTAGAAGATCTCTTCTTCTTTTCCTTTCGGCTTTTCCCTTTCCGGGGTGGCCACAGTGAATCAGTGTCCTCCATTTTCAGAGGTTTGATACGCATGTTTGTTTTAGCCAAGCTTTCACGTCGGATGCCCTTCCTGACACAACCCTCTGTATTTATCCGGGCTTGGGACCGGCACAAGAAGACATTAGCTTATGTCACCTTGTGGCTACAGAACAAGCAACTCTATGAACTTGATGAAGATGCTCAGAAAAAGGCACCCAAACACAAAATGGTCATCGGCACAGAAACATTCCAAAAAGCAAAACTATACTCACCATAAAATCAATAGTATGAAATATAAAATGATAAAAATGACACCAAAAGTAATAACACTTATAAATGAACTGTAAACAGTTTGGTATATAATAGTACTCATCAGAAAACGTTGCTTAAAAACAACAGCTTGACATCGTAAATCCTCCTTAGAAGATACATTAAAATATAACAGTTTTTTTCTGACTTCTGCTTTAAAAACTGCTTATGCATCAATGCGATATATGATAGATAAATACATTTACTGTATGCGGGATTGTTCACTTTTTGTATTGGTCCTTTTGAGGGAAACTGAAATTACCATGTGGCCCATGACCACAATTGGTTTGATACTCCTGATATGATGGAACAAATGAACCACATGGTGCCCTCAAACCATGTTTGAAATCTGTAAAGTTGAAATTTGTGCGGCTGTCGTGGACAATAAATGAAGTAAATAATTGGGTGGACAAAGTTTGCAGCTATATGCCAAATATGTATTGTCTAGATTAACACCTATATAGTGCATAATAAAAAAGTACAATTATGATAAGTAAACGGACAAAGATCGGAGGAAACTGCGCAGAAGTAATTATGGCAAGGAAACAGAAATAGGTTAGCAGAACAATACTGCCACATCGTAATTTGGGAGGAATTGAACGTACAGCCATACCTCATCTTACAAACTTAATTGGTTCCCAGAAGGTGTGTGTAAGGCGAAAAGTTCGTCTGGCAAATATTTATTTCCCATGAGAAACCATTAAAAATCAGAATAATCCATTCCCAGGTTCCCATAAACCATAATTTTCTACCAAATGAGCCTTAAAACTACACAAAATACACCTTTTTTTATGTGTAATAAATGTGATATTGTATTGTAAGTAAAAAAATAAACTACAGTATAACAAAGTCTTTTTATTTACCTTTGTGATGGTCGTTGATGTAGTTGCCTCTTGATGATATCTGAGTGAAGTTGGTGTGCTTTCTTGGCGATAATACCCTCACTCACACGGTCCTCTGCTAGCTGTTTTTCGTTAATCCAAATCAACAGAAGTTTTTCAACCTCTTCTATTGCCTGTGACCGTTGATTAGACAACACATGAACACGCTTAGCCACACGTAGCAATGGTCGACTTAGTGTATTGGTACTGGGACGCTAAGTCACACAGACGCAGACCTCGTTCGTGTTTTTCATTATCTCCTTCTACTCGACCGTAATTTTCTTTTGTGTCCTCTTTGGCTTAACGGTAGCCTGTGGTGGGGTCTTTTTCGGACCCATAATAGCAAAAGTCCGTCGTAAAGTAGTCCGCCAGCCACCGTGGCGCTGTATGGTTTGGCAAAAGCGAAAAGTTCATGAGCTAAAGCGATCGTAAGCCGAGGTATCACTGTATTGTAATACTGTAGCGTGATTGTATACATGCAATCATGGATCACTCTTTGCAGTTTGGTAAGGATGTTTACGTTGTACCTGAGAGATGACCAACTTAAAAGAAGATTTGAACTCCTGAATGTCAGCAGTCAAGCGATTCACCAGTTGCCCAGTTTTGTTAGCATCAAAGAATGCCACGTCTTGCCTGAGAGACAAAAAGTATTTCAACAATAGGACAGGTGGTTAAATTGAAAACAATTAGAAATGAACACCTGAGTAGTGACGCAAAAAGTGTTTTCCTCATGTCGACCGCCACTCTTTCTCCGACCCTTGAGAGCAGGATGATGTAGCCGCTTGTTAACAAGCCCTGTTGTACATTTCCAGTTCTTAAAGCAATTACAACAGAGTCATACATGGATCATTTGGTCAAAATGATGACGTACTTGGATGCCATATAGTCCAAGCAATTTAAAAGCGGGTGCTCTTATTTCACGGATGTAATTCCCAGTGTGTTCTTTCAGGTAGCGTGCCACAACATTCACCAGCTCCCCCAGCATGAGAGGGATTTGAATGTTTAAAACGGCTGCACCAAAAGCCAGCTGAAAAGAAAACAATACAATAAATTGATTATAATGACATAACAGAAAATGGATTATAAATGTTTCACGAGATTTACCAAGACAGCACATGTGAGCGCAAAGAGCTGAGGCTTCACAAATGCCCACAGAATGTGCCATTTGAACTCTGGATTTTTGTTTACAGTCTCCACTTGGATGTTGTTGTTCACATCTGCCTTGCAGTACGCGGTGTGGCAAAACAGTCGCCCGGACACCATAAGCACTGCTGGTGTGAAGATGAACCGCAGTGTCACACCAGAATGTTTGGATGTTTGCGTGGCTGACTGTCGCAAAGCTCTGTGAGCCACGCTCCATAAGCGACTGGTGACATTTCCATGTTGTCGCGAGGCACTCAAAACATTGGATCCTGAAGATGAATGCAATCTGCAGACAAAAAGAAATGTTTTAATTTGTACGTGAATAATAGAACAGCCATTATATTATACATATTTGGCCTATATTGCTAATCACTTCACTTGAAATTAACGAAAAGCAAAATGAGACAAATGAACATGTTCGACTGGTTGGCTCTAATTTACTTCTATGTACTTTCAATTCGTTAATGACAAAATATCAAATTTGCACCATATATAATAATTTAAATCTCGTAAGAATTAGAACAAACAAAAGTTAATTACGTTGGAGGTTTAAATGAATTAAAGAAGCAACTTGCATCCAAGCTTATTATCTACTAAGCAAAACTGGTTGAAGGAGCAACAAGCATTAAGCTGTCCTAAGACCAAGCGAGGGGGTCACATTACCCTACCTACCGTGAATATTTCCATAGACCCGCCGTTTTATTGCACTGCAGATATAGCGACAGTGACTGCGCCGGTGCGGAAAAGCTTACTCTCCACCAATACCACATGTTAACGCCTTTGTTTATATAAACGAAAAAAATGTGTTTGTTATCTTGGTGCTACAAGCGTGCCGCCATATTGAAATCACCCAGAATGCATTTTTCATCATCGGCAGAAATTATATTTTTCAACCGTTTAGTATACGGCAATTCTTTACTGCCACAATTATATTACGTTTATAAATTGAACTATGTGCGTTTTAATTTTTTGGGGCATTCCAAAAAAAATGACAAGGAAATCATACGACCAATCGTAAAAACTACAACAGGATAACGGAAGTTGTCGCAGCCAAAACATGTAGTGACGTATGTATGTCACGACAAAAACAGTGGGACCACTCGTAATGCATGTTGTGCTTTTGGAAGAGCAGTTGCCGAACTGGAAGATTGGAAGAATTAACCAACGCATTCGGGTTTAATGAACGCGAGTCACCCTGGTGTATTTGCCAAACAACGTGAAGAAGGAGTTCACCACCAGCTGATGAACGGAGCGAGTCGGGAACAAAACAAAGTGCACTCTGCATGACCACGCTCGACTGGCTGAACCATTCCCACGCTAGCAGACGACTTCACATTTGCCGTGGGGTCATTTGATTGTATACAGTTGGCGTATTACAACAATAACATCAGCCGAATACTCCTCGGGGTGATTTTGGGCGTTACGTCACAAGCCGTTGTAAATTGTCACACGAAAGTAGCTTGTAGATAGCCTGCTTGGACTTTTTAGTCGCTAGCTGAAGAACGTGGCCAGGCTTTTGAAGGTCTTTATTTTGCACGGGACACTGTAGCCCGTTCTTCGGTGAGTTGAACAACTGAGTGGAGAATGTGAAGCACAACCATGGCCAACTTGGAAGCCTACCGGGAGTATCAGAGGATTGAGGATCTGGAGGAGGACTCTCCACCTGGGGAGGAGCACTTGCTGCTCCACGTGCCCGAAGGCCTAAAAGGTAAACATGAAAAACAAACAAAATAAAGTGGCGTAGTAACTTAAAACATCTCGCGACAATGCTCCCTTATCCTCTCATAAAATTTCCGACATTTGTGTTACAGATTCATGGCACCACATCAAGAATTTGGATAACTTCTTCACTCGAATATCCTGATCTGTTTTTCTGTGACGTGTGCTTTTGCACTGAGCCTTGTAGGTGCAGATTTACTAGTTAAGTCAATGTCAACCCCAACGTGCAACAGAATTATTCAGTGATGCTGGTGGATTGCTAAAATGTTCGACATTAAAAAAAACAAAGGAGACAAAACGGTCATCTGGACAGATGGACTGATTGGTTGGAATTGACAGATTGTATAAAACATTGACATAGATAATATAACAAATATGACATTAGATGATCTTTACATCTTATTTTACTTTCTGCTTTTCCCTTCAAGGGGTCGCCATAGCGCATGAGTGTCCTACATCTTCAGGGGTTGATCATTACATGCCAATTTTTAATTAAATAAAATAGAGGTTGACATCTTATTACAGTCTGAAATTCTAAAATAATATGATCAAATTACAACATGTTGACACTACATAGTTTGTGGGGGTGACATTTGTCTGTGGAGAAGTGGAATAACAACTGCCTTTCACAGAAGCTGTTTTTTTTTTGCATGGAGGTAGTGCTCTGCATGATTGTAGCCTATTCCGTCGATTATTTTTCACACGTTTCCTCAGTGACTATGCCAATGTTAGCCTTGATGAGCTACACATTTTTTAAAGCAGACATTTCCCAGAAATATGGTTATACTTCAAAACTGTTTCACCCCTTTACATAGCTTCATATTTTTTCCCTTTCAAAGTTATACTTCTCATTCGAATGAGAAGGTTTCTTCAGCCGTCATCTGTACAAAAGTGAAGGTTTCGGACGTTTCACCTCCTATCCAAGAGGCTTCGTCAGCGAACTAAAGTCTGACTGGTCGTATCGGCCCCATTCTCATTCGAATGTGTCATGTTTTCCCTTAACCTGCGCGTGCACATCTATCATTTTCATCAAAAGAATGGCTTCGCCTGTATGATGCTGTCAGAGTTCTTTGAGCTTGTGTGAGTATCAATGTCCGTTACCTGATTTGATATTCAGTTGGATTACATCAGGTCACAGTAAATTTACATTGGATATAAGAAGTCTACACATCTCTGTTTTAGAAATCTTTTCAAGACCATTCACATGTCCTATAAACTCAACCACCTCAAAACCACCAGCAGTATAAGTGCAATTAGAAAATGTATGAATGGTTTTGTGGATTCGAACAGGATATTTGAAGACGCATGCTGCTCTTTGCTTTTGTGTTCACCATGGTTAAATATGCCCCCAGGCTTCAACATGAACTCTGTCACCTGGATAAATTTGATGATTTCAATCATTGTTAAATATTTTACACGATTACAACAAAAATGCTTGGATTTTTGTCGACTTTTCAGATCAATCACACACGGCACTTGTCCTCTTCTCACATGCAGTCTTATTTATTTTCCATTCTGACCGTCTGAGACTTTCTCTGTGCTCGACCAGTGGGGGCATATCTATTTTTAGGTCTTGTTCAACTGTTTGTCTGAATGTGGCCACAGGTCGCATTAATATATGGCCTCATGAACTAACAAGCTTAGAATGACAGCCTCCTGACTCATGATGTTTAGTACAGCAGTGACTGTTCTACTGGAGTACCCCAACAATGCATATTGGGTTCAGATTCAATCAATATTTGTCATCTACACTGATGTTTCCATCTACTTTTACCCATATCTCTGTTCTGTATTGAATGGTATCCACATAGGTAGGGTGAACAAATTTTACCCCTTCCAAGTCACACCAATTTATGATTTCACCAAGTGGAGACATAGTTGCATAGTTGCAAAGTTCTCCTTTGGATTTGTTTGTGTGGAGCGGGTAGGGTTAAGCACAAGCACATTGATGCCAGGTCTTGTGGTATTGAAGCTTAAGTGTTCTTTTTTGTGCTCAACAGTCAGTTTTTGTTCGTCGTCACTTTCACGACGTTCTTGGTCAACTGTGTGGAATATGATGTCCTGTTTGCCAACCGTGCTGTCAATCACACGGGGCTGGGCCACAACCCGTTGGACAGAAACAAGGTCACCATCCCTGATGCCCTTTTGCCAAGCCAGCAGTGCTCTCAGATGTAAGAACCAATTTGTTACACTTCATCAGCCTTATTTTCAGACATATATTCTATATTTCCATCCATTGCCCGTACTTTTGAATGAATAATTATTCTTGCAATGTTCTCCATTCTCGATTCTACTTAACAATACAACTTGACCTTTCATTTCGTCAAGAAAATATGAATTTTCTCTCAGTATCGTACAATATTTAACCTGAATATGTTTCATATTTGTTTTCAGTCTTTACACCTTGAATTCTTTGTGGTGTAATTTGAAATTGCTAAATACGTTGTTGTCATCAGAAACCAGGCATTTTTAGTTGTAAGAAAATTCTGACTATCTAAACTTATAGCGAATACAGATATTGCAATAGTCATGCTTTATTAAACAACTTTGTAAGATAAGGCAGTGTTGTGAGCAAGCCCGCGCCCCCTTGGGGCTAAGTGGTTTAGATAACGGATGGATGGAAGTTATCATTAACACCAGCAGCATTTTTTTTTCTTTTAAATTCATGTTGTTTGAAGGAGTTTGTCCCTTTTATTTTAGTCTTTTGTGACTGGTTTTCCTGTTGCGACATTTAACACGGATAACACGGTGAAGTTGTTTTGTTGCACGTTCAGTAATTGATCCGTGTCAGTGAGGTAAAAGTGGTCAGCCGAGATGCATTTTGGCTGCAGCTGACTGCTACATGAGACGCTGGCAGGCTGTGAGGAACAAACTCCATTCAATGTTATTTATTTTCCACAGTAGTCTCACTTGTGCGTATTTTTAACAGCTTACAGAAAGATCTAAAAAATAAATAAATAAAAATTGAGAAATGTCACTTAAGAGTTCTTGGAACTCTTTGTGGGATCCTTTTGTTCCTCCTCTGATATCTCAGTGAAGCTTCCTAAAGTTGTAGAATCATACATGTGTCGGTATACGATATGGAAAGAGTTATTTTTCTCATTATCGCTGAAGTGCAGGTCATTTTTCCTTCGCAAAATCATAAAACAAGGTTTTTTGACGGCCACTGTCCAGGACTCGTTCAGTTAACTACAAACATTCAAACGATAAAGATGGAATGGCTGCAACTGACTGTTTGGCTGTGTGACAGTGTAAATCTTTCATCATATTTAATGATGATATATTGTTATGCAGCTCCAAGTTTGGGGTAATTCTTCTATTTTAAAGTTTGGTTCATAAAATTCAGTCATTCTTTATGTAACATTATGACTTTTTACTTGAGAAATGTGAATTTTCTTCTCTATATTTTCTTTGTAATATGATGTTCTCCCTAGAGAATGTATTTCATGATCACATTTGGACTCATAACTAAATTTATTGTATTGTTACATTATTTCTACATGAAAAAAGTTACTTTTCACTAACTATTACTGTTTCATTCTTACGTTTTTATACTAAAAATGAATATTTTATCATAAACATTTGACTTTTTGCTCAATGATCGTGATCGTTTTTTGTAGCATTACAAATTTATCCAAAAAGATAACTTGCCACATGAGGACACTTTTATTCTTGTACCGACTTTGTCTTGTATGCAATGTTATACGCTACTTTAAAAAAATGACGACTTTAACAAATAATTTTGCTACAACTCATTCTCATAGCATGGTATATAAAAAACAACTTTTTATTTGGAAAAACATGTTTTTTTTTGTCCTCCAACCATTTTAGGAATATCCTTGTAGCTTGATGATTTTCCATTCTGATTAATGACTCCTAAGTTTGCTAACGTTACGACCTTATTCTGCCTGCCACTTGGAAACATATAGTCAAGATTATGCATTATGTGTAAAATATATATTTGTTTCTGTTACTGTCTACCTTCAGCATCCAGGACAACAGTTGGGTCATATTTCTTCTCATCATGGCAGCTATCTTCTGGCTGTATCGACTGATCAAGGTCATTTGCAATGTCCTGAGCTACTGGGAAATCCGACAGTTCTACATTAAAGCACTGAAGATCAGAATGGTACACATGAATTCATGAATTGAGATTTTAAAGGAGAGATTATTCTGTTTCTTCACAATTTAACAACTCTTAATTATCTGCATGTTCGGGACATGCTTCTATCCAAATAACCAATGGAGCAAGAATTACCCAACGCTTTACACACTCACATTACATACATCTCTTTTGCAGACAGTAAAAGCATTTCAACTCTAATGTCATTGTATCCACTTCTCCCTAGTTTGCATATTGCTAATTGAATGCTCTCCTTCATTGTGCCAGGATGAACTATGCAACTTCACGTGGCAAGAAGTCCAGGACCGTCTCATCAGCCTGCAGCGAGAGCAGCAAATGTGCATCCACAAGAAAGAGCTGACCGAACTGGACATCTATCACCGCATCCTGCGCTTCAAGAACTACATGGTGGCCATGATCAACAAATCCCTGCTTCCCGTGCGATTACAGCTCCCCCTACTGGGTGATGTGGTCTTCCTCTCGCAGGGCTTAAAGTACAACTTTGAGCTCATCCTTTTCTGGGGCCCTGGCTCGCTGTTCCAGAACAAATGGAACCTGCACCCCAAGTACAAGCGCAACGGCAATCGGCTGGAGCTGGCGCAGCAGCTCAGCAGGGTCATCCTGCTCATGGGCATAGCCAATCTGCTGCTTTGTCCCTTTATTCTGGTGTGGCAGGTTCTCTACGCATTCTTCAGTTACACAGAAATCATCCGCCGTGAACCTGGGAGTCTGGGCGCACGTCGCTGGTCTCTTTATGGAAGACTGTATCTGCGGCACTTCAATGAACTCAACCACGAGCTGCACGGGCGCTTGGGTCGAGGCTACAAACCCACATCCAAATACATGAACTCCTTCACGTCGCCGTTGCTCACGGTTCTGGCTAAAAATGTCGCCTTCTTCTCGGGCTCAGTGTTAGCTGTGCTCATTGTGCTGACTGTCTATGACGAAGATGTCCTCACGGTGCAGCACATTCTGACTGGAATCACAGTTTTGGGTGTGGTTATCACCATCACCAGGTGGGTTGTTTAATCATTGTCTCCATCATTTCTCTGTACACATTAGTAAACATCAACATTTGTTGTGTCCGACGCAAGGTCCTTCATCCCAGACGAGCATATGGTGTGGTGCCCAGAACAGCTGTTGCAGTGCATGCTGGCCCACGTCCACTATATGCCGGACCACTGGAGGGGAAGTGCTAACAAGAGCGAAACCCGTGACGAGGTGGCACAGCTGTTCCAGTACAAAGCGGTGAGTTCAGGAAACCTCACTGGTTGACTGCAGCCGACAAGGCACTTTCTATTCAATTTCGGGAAAAAATAGTAGGGTGATTCTTTTCTTGCAATATAGCGCATCAAAAAAAAAAACAGCAGCCGAGTCATATTAGCAGTACAAATGTAACAGTGTAAAAATCACTGAATATATCAATATAAATACAAAACAATCAAATGACAATTCGAGGGTAATGGTGTAATTTCACTCATTCCAAAGTTGTTGGCAACTATCCATCTCATGTACCCGGTACTCTTTTTAAGCATACTAAACTGTTCTCTCCTGAAATCAGGTGTTCATCCTGGAGGAGCTACTTAGTCCTATCATTACGCCCTTTATTCTCATCTTCCTGATGAGGAATAAGTCTCTAGAGATCATCGACTTCTTCAGGAACTTCACGGTGGAGGTGGTTGGCGTAGGAGACATCTGCTCCTTTGCACAGATGGACATCAGGCGCCACGGGAATCCAACTGTAAGTGGGATTCAAGCAGTACACAAATACTGTACAGAAATGTCATTTGGCAAAGTTGAGCTTTTTTCCACCCACCAGTTATTTGAGCAAAAGCACGATTGATTAGTCGATTTGTCCAAAAGATCATCTGGGTACAAGATTTTTCCTGGCTCAAATTGAGACAGATGGGGTCTCATTTTGACCTATTCTATAAATTCAACAGACACGATTTCTCTTACGGGAAACATTCTGTAAAAGTTCCAAAAAGCATATGCCTTCTGTCTTGTTAAAACATTCATGTATTCAAATTTGCATAAGAGAATTTTAGAGCCACAAAATATTCTGGAATAGCTTTCAATCGCTCTATCATCTTGTTTACTATACCCTGATGCAATGTCCTCTTTGGATGTGATTGCAAAGTACCGGTACTCGTTGGTGAGCATGTAGCCAGACAGCATAGATTTGTGGTGTGTCGAATGAAGTGTGGTGAGGAAGATGAAGAGAGTAAAAAGCAGAGAGGATAAAATGTTGTAAGCCGAAAAAGAAAATGTTTCGCATGACTTTTAGGAAGGAGTTGAGACAAGCTTTGGGCCGTCAGGATGTGCTTCCAGTTGACCAAAGAACTACAGTTAATGTCATCCGGGAGTCAAGTCGGAAAGTAGTTGATGTAAAATCTGGGAGGAAAGTCAATGAAGAGACTTGGTGGTGGAATGATCTGATCTGATTTGATCCGTTTCTCCTTCGGTAGTTGCTTTTCGTTGCAGTGCTGCAGACATAGTGCATCCATAATGGCGCACCACTGCAACTGGAATGAAAATATCAATCCCTCAATCATAAGTGTTTAGCAATATCAGTCAATTTAGTTGGTGGTGGCACAAAATAAACTGGAGGCAGCCCCCACACGTTTTTGAACACAGTGAAAACCCTGTGGCTAATTGTGTTTTTTTTTTTTTCCCCAAAGTAGCTATTACTTGTGTTTCGTGTTCTCACAAATCAGTCACCACAAATGACAAGAGGTAGATGAGATAAGCAAATAAGCAATGGAGCTACTCTTACAGCTATAATTATTTCTCCTATCATTGTACAGTTAACATCCACCTTTCGTCCGGGTTTCATTCCGACCAAGCGGTCGTAAGTCCAAATAAGACGAAATACATTCAAAATGTTGAATAGAGATTCGGTGCGAAATGACTTGCAAACAATCTGATTTGGACACCTCGGGGGCGGGCGGGTCTGGGTCGCCGGTGTTCTACCGGTTTCCCTCTCCCCGGCCTTACCCCGTCCTCCGTGCCGACGCGTGGCCCAACCCCGTGACGGTCTGCGGCACCGACCCGCCACCTCGCCCCAAAGCAGAACGAACTGTCTTAGAGAGGCGGCGGCGCCGGCCGTGGGCCCGACGTGGCGATCCAGAGCGCCGACGCCCGACCCACCTCGGCTCTCGTCCTGGCATGGCCGCATCGGGGGACTCTCCCCCTGTTCTTGTCGCGGCGGTCCCACGAGCCCGAGCGCCGACGCCCACCCGCCTCGGCTCTTGTCCTGGCCGCTCCGCAGCCGGCGTCGGTGAACACTCTCCCCTCCGGTTCCATCACACGGTCGATTGCTGTGCCAGAGTGAGATGCTGGCTGGCCAAAAGTGTCATGCGCGTTGCCGGGTTGCTAGCGCATTGCGGTGCCAGAAAAAATAAGTCTGGCAGTCGTGGTCATAAGTACGGGTGGTCACAAATCGTGCCGGTCGTAAGTCGGATGTTACCTGCATTGTCCATCAGTGTGGTTGTGTTGTGTCACCATGATGCCTCCTACTAGTCCAGGTTGATATTCCAACCGGTCTTAGTTTCAATGAGTCTTGCTGATGGACTAATATGTTAAGTGTGTTATTTCGAGTACACTAATCATTGTTTTTTTTTAATCACTTGATTTTTTTTCCTTGCCATGTCTTCTAATCGATGAGAAGGTTTCTTCAGCCGTCATCTGTACAAAAGTGAAGGTTTCGGACGTTTCGCCTCCTATCCAAGAGGCTTCGTCAGCGAACTAAAGTCTGACTGGTCGTATCGGCCCCATTTATATATCCCTAATGTCCAGACCTGGTGGCGCCGGACACAGCTATGATAGGTCCCTACTCTCAGGTTGGGGGGGGGCGCGGGACCCCCCCCCTGTGGCCCCACTGATTGTTCCTACATTCCTGACTAACGATTGGCCTATTACACCCACTCCCCCCGGTATCACCTCATCAGCATAACGACCCTCATCAGCATTGCGAAAGTTGCCTAACCTGTTTTGCCTGAGCAGGCTATTGTATGAACGATCCAAATTGAACCTCACACCACCAGACCGGTTTAATGAAGGATTTTGTTGTTTTATAAGAATCGCCTCTTTCACCCCCCTTTCAAACCATCTATGTTCTTTCGCTAAGATTTTAACCTCATTGTCGTCAAATGAGTGGTTGCTAGCTTTTAGGTGCAAATGTACTGCCGATTGAGGCCCACTAGTATTATCCCTGCGATGTTGATAAAGTCTTTTTTTGAGAATTTGTTGAGTCTCCCCAATGTACTGCTCTTTACAATTTTCATTCTTACAATGTATGGAATAAACTACATTACTTTGTTTTTCATTTGGTAGCCTATCTTTTGGATGCACTAATTTTTGCCTTAACGTGTTTATCGGTTTGAAATAAGTAGGAATTTTATATTGCCAAAGGACTCTGTAATTTTTTTTGTAATTTTTCAGACACTCCTGCAATGTACCGTACATTGCAGGAGTGTCTGAAAAATTACAAAGAGTCCTTTGGCAACATAAAATTCCTACTTATTTCAAACCGATAAACACGTTAAGGCAAAAATTAGTGCATCCAAAAGATAGGCTACCAAATGAAAAACAAAGTAATGTAGTTTATTCCATACATTGTAAGAATGAAAATTGTAAAGAGCAGTACATTGGGGAGACTCAACAAATTCTCAAAAAAAGACTTTATCAACATCGCAGGGATAATACTAGTGGGCCTCAATCGGCAGTACATTTGCACCTAAAAGCTAGCAACCACTCATTTGACGACAATGAGGTTAAAATCTTAGCGAAAGAACATAGATGGTTTGAAAGGGGGGTGAAAGAGGCGATTCTTATAAAACAACAAAATCCTTCATTAAACCGGTCTGGTGGTGTGAGGTTCAATTTGGATCGTTCATACAATAGCCTGCTCAGGCAAAACAGGTTAGGCAACTTTCGCAATGCTGATGAGGGTCGTTATGCTGATGAGGTGATACCGGGGGGAGTGGGTGTAATAGGCCAATCGTTAGTCAGGAATGTAGGAACAATCAGTGGGGCCACAGGGGGGGGGTCCCGCGCCCCCCCCCAACCTGAGAGTAGGGACCTATCATAGCTGTGTCCGGCGCCACCAGGTCTGGACATTAGGGATATATAAATGGGGCCGATACGACCAGTCAGACTTTAGTTCGCTGACGAAGCCTCTTGGATAGGAGGCGAAACGTCCGAAACCTTCACTTTTGTACAGATGACGGCTGAAGAAACCTTCTCATCGATGGACCACTCCTGTACGACTGAGAGCTTACACAGACATGTCTTCTAATGAAATATTTTATCTTTTTTTGCAGTGGCTGTCTGAGGGCCAGACGGAGGCGTCTGTGTACCAGCAGGCCGAGAACGGCAAGACAGAGTTGTCGCTCATGCACTTCACCATTAAGAATCCTCACTGGCAGCCACCACTGGATAGCTCGGTGTTCATCAGCCACCTGAAGGAGAAGGTGCAACATGACGCGCAAGGCGGTCCTTCCACGCAGCTGCTCCTTTCTGAAGCTCCTCTCTGTACCTCACTACAGTCCAACGAGTCTGCTACCGGGGTAAAAAATACTGCAGACAAACCCAGTCCATTTCTGTGTGGCCGTTATAAATTGTTCCACCACCTTGCTGTTATTTTTCCCAGCCGGAAAATCTGCTGGCCAGCGTCCTGGCGCACCCCGTTCTCACTGCGTCAGGACTACAAGGCAGAGCACACCTCTTTATCCCACCAAGTACGGCAGCATCAGCCGCCGCAAGTGTCCTGGCCTCTTTGTCCACCTCCCAGCTGCTGCACACTGGCCGGGGACACGCGCAACGCAACCAAGCTTCCTCAATACATCAAGAGAGCACCATATACCACAGTGATCGAACAATTATCGACAGGTACCAAACAGACCTCAAACATTGCATGATGTATATAACAAATGATATTATTCTTAAATTAATTTTATTCAAGGGACAGTAACACGAGTTAAGTTATATAGCCTTGTGCATGTTCACATTCACAAGAAAAGAAGACTCCCTCTGTAAGAAAGTGCATGTTGAACAAGTCATTCTTTATCGCAGCTGCCACATTGCCATCAGGACTTATTATTGATGCAGTGTTATTGTTATTTTCAAACGGTTCCAATTCCACAACCGATTTACTTCTCCCGATAGATTCCCACTGAATATAAATAGAGAGTACCTGCAAAGCTATAAAGGCTAATTTTACCTCACAAACCCAAATCACTCACCAGCCTCAAGCGAACGGCAATCCAATCCCGTCATATTTTTACTCACAGTGGAAGCATTTCATCAGCAAGCCTTAGAATTGCACTTGTCAAAAAGTACCGTGGTGTAGTGCATGATGTGACCCAACACAAATACCTTCAACTTGTTATTGTGAATTTTGTTGAGTGAGTTTGTGCTGATGATCAGAAGCTGGTGTTTGCAACACTGTTCAGACAACAGCTCTGGTTACCTTTTGTTTTCAGAATTCTACACTCAATGGCAGCTCAAGGAATCTAGCAATTCAGAATTAGAATCAGAATGCCTTTAATAGTCCCACAGCGGGGAAATTTGCAATCTACATCAGCAAGATTGAAAGGGGTGGGATGAGGATCAAAAAGAAGAAAACAAAGTCAATACTTTGTTTGTGCATGTACAGAAAAATGAAGGAGGACTGAACTGTACAACTGCACAAAATGTTTCATAAAAACATCTGTACATAGTGCCAAGTATAAAAATACAGTACAAAGCATATATGATCGATGTAACTCAATTTACTCTGCGATCATTGATAGAGCAACTTGGTAAAAGGATAGCTATTATGTAAGTCGTCCCAATGCTATGTAACTGAGGGAAAGAAGCGCGAAATGTCTCGCTCACAGTTGTAATGTACCTGCTGAAGTGCAGATATAATCCAGATTCATCCGGTAGTTTAATTCCACTTGATGGCTGGGCAGTCACATACCTTACATGATCGTTGAAAGGCACTTGATAAAAAATAACGCTCCACATTCTATTTGTGTTTTGTTTCTATTAGTATGTCATTCAGTGATAGCCGCTTAAGGAGCAATGCGCTGCACTCTGAGTTTGCCGCAGCAGAAATGAGCCTCCATGCTATCTACATGCATGAGGTAATTTTTCTCTAGGGAGCCACATGCGCCAATTCACTTATACCAGGACACTTGCTTTTTTTTTATTAACACCAATCTTTCTCTTCAGCTCCACCAGCAGACGTCGCAGCCGCGTAGAAGTTCAGGGCTTTGGCAAAGCTCAGTGCCAATGACAGAGCTACATGGCAACACTGGTAATTTCAACACTGGTCATGTGTTATACTGCAATTGAGCAGAACAGTGAAGGCTCTCAAATGGGAAGTTGTATGTAGAGCAAAATCTTGAAAATGTTCTTTTAACTCTGGTAATATCTTGATGGATATTTCCTGAGGTTTTCACTTGAGTGAAAAAGTCTGACATTTTTGTAGTTGATGAGTTGACTAAAACTCAAAATTTCAGGTTTCGTCGCCCGTATTGGTTCTACGCCATCTTTGATCACACCGGTGCATCTTGGTGGGTGGCGAGAAGAAGAGGAGGAAGAAGGTGAAGAAGAGATAAATAACAGATCTACTTTGAAACAGGACACCAGGAGTCTTTGAAGTGCCTTATGACATAAGGTGTGTGCTCTATTTTTAACCATGTCGGTCTGTGCTAAGTACATAAGAGATTTGCTTCTAATTTAAAAGTTAGTACTGCGGTGCATTCATGAGAAGGAACATCCCAATAAGTACATAAAAACATGATTGATGACAGTAAACAAAAATGACTAGCATTAACTTGATGTTGATTAAGAACAATATTGTCTGTTGTAAAAAAGTAGCCTTGCGAGCATACTAAAGATGCAATTTATGACAGTAAACAAAACATAGTGACATTAAATAAACAAAAAGCACGGCTGGATGTAAATAAAAATTTTGCCCACACTGAAAATGATACAATATGTCTGACTTCACTAAACTAAATACTGGCAAATAATTGTAATAAGAAAACTTTAAAAACTTTTTATTTGATCCCTGTCAACAACTGTGTAAGGGAAAAACAGCAGGAATTTATTTGATTTCCTAGATTTATTGATTGCACGACAGGTCCATGTTTTTAAAGCCAAAGCCTAATGAAGACATTCACACATCTTAACTCTGATTCCTGGTTTTCCCTCCTAGTGTTTACATTAGACTTTTCACCAATGAACATAGCGGCCTTAGAAGATCTTCAGCACGGAACTTTCAATCCATCCTTTTGACATGTGGACTTCACATGAATCACTATCTTCTTCTGCACAGTCATCAGGGAAGCATATATGTTTTCATTTTGTCCAGATGTTCGTGCCTACGTGTATGTGTACGCATGTGTGTGTACACTTGTGGACAGGTGTACAATATGGTGTACTGTCAAGACCACTGATGGAAAAATACCAAAGGCTCTATATGCACAATTCAAGTTTTTGTATTACATATTACAAGCATCTAGCATAATGTTTTTTTACATTATTGCTGCATGGAAGGACCGTAGTGAATAGATCCTTGCGATGTGTAGAAAATACATGCGTATATGTAGAATAGCACACATAATTGCTCAAAGAGTATGTGGTTGACGGACTTGATCCATGACTTGACTTGGAGGATGTTGATGGATGTTGATGCTTCTGTCTGTGTTAGGTTCTCACGTTCACAGATTTTGTTTAGTATTATCAATTCATTTTTAATAAGTTTATTTAACAACAGGAGGACGCACAAAACGGGCTCCAAATCCATTACAGGAAGTGGATGTTTAATGTTCCGTATTAAACTTGTGGCAATAGCCCAGGAAGATCACTTGACTAAGCGCTTCCTCTTTTCCTTTCGCCCTTTCCCCTGAAGGGGTCGCCACAGCGCAAAGGTTGTTCACGACCCAAGCACAGATTTCAAACTACAGTAAAGTCTCGTTATATCGATATCGGTTATATCGATAGTCCCGCTTATTACGATACTATTTCTATGCACGCAAGGAGAAATTTACATGCGCGCAGAGTCGGATATATCGATAGTCACGGTTATATCGATATTTTTCGGACTCCCGAGAATATCGATATAACGAGACTTTATATCCAAGCATCAACAGGTATTTTCGATACTGCTCATTACAGTTGTGGATGACCTGACGCCTAACCCTGCTGACCTCTGGGCCGGCGGCAGGGTGCATTCTGGGCATCACATGGCACATGTAGACCAATAAGCATTCACGCTTGTACGCGCACCAATTGACAATTTTAAGTCTTCAATGAACCCAACGCGCACACTTTTGGACTGTGACGGAAGCTGAAGCTGCAGTGCCAGAAAAACTCTCCAGGTAGAGGGAGACCACAAAATTCCTCACAACAACCCCAGGATTAGCACCCTCAAACAATGAACAGTGAGGCTTGTATTCGTAACCACTAAGGCATCGTGCACCATCCATAATTAATTCATTATTTATGAAAATTTATTTTTGAACACATGAGACTTGCATTGACATAACCTGTTGACGCGAAAGCGGTGGAAATTTTCCTCGCTGATTTTTTTAAATTATATTTTCTGTCTTTTGACTACTGTCACAAAGGCATTTCATGTAAAAACAAAAAGTTTAATTCATTTAGTCAATTTCATTTGTTGAACCACAGAAAACATGCATTCTATTGGACACAGAATAGACATATTCCCTGTATGCATTATTTATCCTCCATAAATTCTTGTTCATTTTAATTCACCCACATTTATTAACGCTTGATTTTTATGACCAGACCACAGTTTGTATCTCAGTTGACTTCATCAAAGTATTTTTTAGTTTTATGAATTGGATTTTACCCTCTTTAATGTACGGATAAACATTTGTAGAAAATATTTTTCAATTTCTCTCAAATTGTTTCCTCATGTGACTAATACTTAACTGACGTTGGTGTGCTCATATTCTGGGTAGCCAAAAAGACATTACTTAATGAAGATTAATTTAGTGTAGTTCAACCTGAGAGTCAGTGTACTGTATATGTAAACAAAAACACACACACACATCAAAAAAGGCGTATGTTCTTTTGAAAACACTGAGGATCAGCAGCTCAAATCACAATCGATAAACATGTTGGTGATTATCTGTTTGAGGAAGAGCAGGTGCTTCATGATGCTAACATGTCAGTATTTTACACTGATATATATATATATATATATAACATCAAAGTAGAATAAACAGAATTTTAAGTGTACATACATGCATGCACATGCAACAGCTCAGAAACGATCTGAGCCACCACCTTTTTATTTGTATGAATCGACTCATTTTGTATCGGTCATGTTGATGATATATTGATGATTTGCTTACATTTGTGTGTGTGCGTGTGTGTTGCATCTTCCATATCCATCTTGTAAAAGACACTGACATTGTTTTTATTGCTGTCACACCTCACTGCTGGTGTTTTCCTTTTTATTTGAAGCATTAAGGACTCATACTTGTTTTCTGGTCTTGTAAGATTTGCATAATTAACAGAAAATATTCAGTATTGTGCTTTTAGTCTCTCTGTGCAACATCAACATGAAAAACTGTATTTGCTCAGAAACTGTTCCTAATTAAGACAGATAATAGCTTCTCCTCAAATGGAAGCCATCCGAAATGTCGTTGGCCTATGTGATATCCACTTGAGAAAAAAAATTATTGACACCAAAAAATACAAACAATTGACAGCAGACTCAAATGTAACCCAAATAGCAGGTCGTTTATCATCCATTCATGACCAAAAAATATACCGGTATATATAAAAAATAAATTACCGGTAATAAAGAATTGCTGCAATAACATATGTTGGCCAATGCGGCATCCACTTTGAGCTAAAATGCCACCAACAAATAAGCGACATCCACCAATTTTGGGCCCAGTAATGAGAAACACAGGCATCTTTCAAATGATACCAATAAGACTTTCTCATTCTTAAATGGACACGGTGGCCTTGGTAGTTGCTATATCTATCATTCTTTCATCCATATAAACTCTTCACTGAAATAGATGCCAAGCCCAAAATAGTCATTGTTTTGTCATCCACTTTGCAAAAGAAACACCTCCTTGGATAGACCGCGTGCCCCCATTAGTCAATGTCTCTTCATCTACTTAAAACAATGAAGGCTTCCCTCAAATAATCATTGTGCCCTATTTACTCAGCGGGTCCATCATCCACCTGTGTAAATAACTGCCCCGCGGACACTTTTTTTGTAAATTCTGTTGACTACAATAAATGTGGCTTTAAAAACCTGCAACAGGACTGACACAAATACATATTTTAACTTATTTATGCTGTCTGAATTTGCACTGTCCTATCATCGACTGGCATCCAGGTCATCACCGTGGACAACCTCATTGAAACATGCCAGTCGAGTATAACAATGACTGGGATATGGTGCTCTTTGTTTTCATGCTATTTTTAATAGCAGCTGACTAATGCAAGGCGCCAAAATAACTTTTTCGACAATGTTTTGTGTGTCTGGCAGATGAATCTTATTTAATCTTTTTTTTTGAGTGTGTGTTATTGATTCTGTGGCTGTCTATTTCAAATAAAACATTTCTAAGGTTGTGATTGAACACTTGTGATGTGATATATTCTATTCATGCATTAAAGCTCTTTAACTACTGACTCTGTTGCATAGAATTGTATAATCTATGCACCCGTTCCCCAAAAATTCTTTGCTGACATTTATTTCTATTTATGTTCTATATCAGGTGTCTCAAACTCAATTTACCTGGGGGCCGCTGGAGGCAGAGTCTGGGTGAGGCCGGTACACATAAGGATTTCCACAAGAAAACCGCTGATAAATCATTACAATGATCTCAAATATCTATTTTTAACACAAATAACGACATAAATAGTTTTTTAATGAATGTCTGCTTTCACAGTCCTCTCACCTCCTCTTCCAGTTTTTTAACAAGTGCTACCAGTCCATTCTTCCACCATGTCCTTGATGAACTTAATTCTGCTGGGTTTTCTTCATTCGTTATTCCAGGATTTCCTGTGAAAGTATACACTCCTCTGACAACTCGAGGTTTATTCGCTCACCGCTCTCCTCCTTCCCTACCTGTCGATAAATAGTCAATGTCCGATGAACTGGCAGAGTTATCAGAAGTATTCAAGCTTCTGAGGGAAGGTACATATTCACTATCACCCGTTGAACTAGACATTTGGGTTGTAACACTTAGTACAAATACGTACAAAAAAAATTAATGCAAATGTGGATGTGAACAACACCTTAACAACAAAAACGGCTGTCGGAGCAAGTCTCATAACATGTCCTGGAAATCCCACAGCTCTACACTACTTGCAAGAATATTTCACACGTGGAATGGCTCACAAAGGCTTAAAATCGAATTTGTCCCCCTCTCTGATGCAAACCAGGTGATAAGCACTTTGTAGATCCATTTTCGTAAGAATGGTCGCCGATTCAAGAGGCGCGAAGGCTGAATCCATGAGGGGGAGAAGGTATTTGTTGCGAATGGTGATGTCGTTCAGACCCCGATAATCGACACACGGACGCAGGGATCTGTCTTTTCAATAAAGAAGAACCCTGCGCCAAGCGGGGAACGCGAGGGTCGGATAAGTCCCGCCGCAAGGGAAGAGTCTGTATGCTCAGGGCTTCTTTTTCCGGGTGTGAAATATGGTAAAGTCTGGAGTCCGGGAGTGGAGCCCCTGGCTGAAGTTCAATGGCGCAGTCATGACTTGCTGAACACCTCCCGCAAGTCATGGTAACAATGTGCCACGCCGTCGAGACAAATCTCTTATGGCGGGCCACCGCGGGAGGGGTCTCGCCCTGCCGTAGCCGACCGTAGGCAATTGGCATAGCAGTAGGGGCTCCAACCCTGTATGGTGGGACCCTCTCAAGAGATGGAAGGGTCATGGGTACTGAGCTAAGGGAGGCCCAGTACTAACGGCACGTTGCGGAAGGGCAATGTTCAACATGGTTACCCGCTAACCTGAGTTTAAGTGGTGCCGTGATGCGGGTAACCCTGGCCAGTAGTCGACCATCAAGGTCGAGAATCTCCTTGGGGGTCTGGAGAATCTCAAAGTCGCAGCCCAATGATTCGGCCAGTTGGGGGTCGATGAAGCACCCATCTGCCCCCGAATCCACTAGCGCCCGTATAGCTTGGGAGTTGGACGGGCCGAATAATTCGCCGTCCTCAATGCCTCCAATGGCGATGGTCTAGGCCAGGGGTGGGCAAACTTTTTGACTCGCGGGCCACAATGGGTTCTAAAATTTGACAGAGGGGCCGGGCCAGGAGCATTTGGTGGGAATGTTTGGGCCGGATATACTAAAGCATTAAAGGACAACCGCTATATTTTACTTTTAAGACTCGCACTGAATATTCCAGACTTGTTTTTGAGTTGATGACGAGTCCTCACGTCACTGAAGGAACACCCCTGACCGAGAAAGGACACACTGTAGCAGTCCTTTGATTACGCAATGTATTTTGCGGTACTTTATTTGGTCTGAAAACTTCGTGTTGATGGCGAAATTAGAAGGAAAACACATAAATAACGCAATGGTGAATCCTTGTGTGTTGTGACAAAAATGTTGAGCCATTTCCACGCGAAAGATTGTCGCCATCTTCTGCCTTTTTTGGGTGCAACATTCCACCCCCCTGATGCCTCAAAATGACACGGAATAAATTCTTTAATCGATTGCAAACATGTATGCTTTCCTCTTCAGAACTATTTCAATCATATTCATAACTGAATGAGTAACAAGAAAGCATCTTCTCTGAATCTGAAGCCATTGTTTTGATTCTCGAGCAAGGCAAGACGTCTTGGCGTGACACCCCGATCAAGGGGGCGGGACCTTCTGAAACTGGCCACTTCCGGTTTCGATTTTTAAGTCATTTTTATTGGTGTTCTTCATTTGACTAAAAATATCATACTGCATTTTTTGGGTATTTTAGATGCTACAAAACATTTTTCTGATGTCAGTTAGGAAATAAAAAAGTGATGTCAGTTGTTCTTTAAATCTAGTGTGTGCAAACCTCATAGCACAGTAAGAACACTATAACCCAATTTGGATTGGATTTGCCTTTATTAGTCTCGCAGTGGAGAAATTTACATTTCACATCAGCAAAGGGATGCATAGGATGTTTTTTGATTGATTTATTAATCTTTCAAATGTGAAAAAAAGCCCTTATCAGTTCATAAATTTGTATCAAGGAATATGCAAGATATGGCATTTACATACTATTTTGCAGATACTGGGAGGAGGAAATGTAAATAGATTAAAATAACATACGCACTGTGATTCATCAAGATTGCGTCTGTTTTTAATAAGTTTCAATCCAAAGTGGAAAGTTTAATCAACATTTATTGAAAAAAGGAATCACATTCAACATTCAATACATATTGTTACACAACGAAATACTCGAGCTCAATAATATCTACTTGTGTTAAACCCTGCAAAATCATGGATGGATTTTCCTGACCGCGCACTCGACAAACTCACCACGGACGCCCTCGCTCGCCTTCATGCGCTAACAGTACACGTGTATCGTTGCCAAGCACACAAACATAGGCTACCTACAGTTGAAATTTGCATACTCGACACAGCAGCCAATCAGAAGCCTGCTTCCTGCGTCGGACTTTCCCAAGAACGCTTGGGAAAGTCCGAAGCAAAGTCGTGCGTTTGCATATCATTTTCCAAAGTAGATGCACAGAACCTTAGCCCCAGAAGAAAGATTCAAAAGAAGCTCACAAAATTTGTGTCGCTATAAAAGGTAAATTTACATTAAACCGTGACTGTAAAGTGTACTTGAGAGTTATGAAAGGCGCTCAGTGGCCCGTAGGAGACAACGCATTGTGCACAAAGACGGCAAGAGACAACTGCAATAAAACTTTCGGCCACGGATATTTTCCGTAAATTAAACAACGTATCGTTTGTGGTCGGGACAGCCTAATTTTAAGGAAAACCTATATACTTTGCAGACAATGTTTTATTTTGCGATTGCGATTTCTCATCTTTCTTTATGGCCGGCAGGCTGTCTGACTTGTCCGCTAACATTTTCAGACTATCAGACACTGTTTTTACTATAATTTGGACAAATTCGGCGGGCCGGATTAAAAAGCCGTAGGCCGATGACTACGTCGATCATATTGCTGAGGGAGGTGCCCGCGTCGGGGGTGGTCAGCTCGTCCTTGAGAGCGGCGCTCAGTCCGCGACGAAACACTCTTCTCTGCGCTTGATCGTTGTAGCGGCTCCGGGCAGCCTGGATGCGGAAGTCGATGAACGTGTCCCTTGCACGCCTCGCACTCTGTGACCGGGTGGTGGAACACTTGGCGAAGGTCGGCCACAAAGTCCGGGTAGGAACTGTAAAGTCCAGGCCGGGACTCCCAGACGGCCAATACCCATGACTCGGCCTGGCCCGTGAGCAGACTGGTGATGATTGCCACTTTAGCCTCATCGCTAACGAAGGCGGAGGGCTGTTGTTCAAAAAACAACGAGCACTGCATCAAGAATTGAGCACAGCGCCCGGGTTCGCCTTCGTAGCGTGAGGGCTCGCGACTACTGGGGGGGGGGGGGGGTGGTCGCCAGGGTAGCGAGTCGTGTCTGGACCTCCTGTAGGCGTTGAGCCAGCGAGGACGCGATGAGGCGGTTCTCAGCGATCGCTTGCGCCAGCTGGCTCGAACGATCCGCCTGATGACGATTTTTTTCTCCACCGGCGAGATCCATAGTTGGTCAGTGTATTATGTCACGTCCGCTCGAGGAGTGGGGACAGGACTCGAGGGACGGCGGAAGGTGGTTCAGGTCGGATCCAAAATATACGGTGGAGACAAGTATTCAAAAAAAATGAGTCTTTACTGAGACACATATGGCATGAACAGAAAAATAGGCAATTTAGAGGGCACCGACAAAAACAGACATGCGTGCGGAGGGGTGACGGGGAACTTCCTGGAATACACCGACAACAACTGAACGGTAAGGGTGGTTTTTATAGCCAGAAGGCACAATTAAGGAAATGGGGAACAGGTACGTGAGTCAGGAGAGCCAGGAAGGGAGGGGCCCTCTCCAAGGAGCAGCGGAGGAAGAGACAGGAGGGGAGGGGCACGCTCCTGGCGTTGACGAGGATGTGACAATTACATCCCCTCCCAAAAGTTCTGGTCAAATCCTGCTTGCCGTCTCTCCTTCCATTCATTTCAGCCATTATTCACTCCTCGCTATCCTCAGGAATCGTCCCTGTCCCCCTCAAAACGGCGGCTATCACACCAATTCTTAAAAAGCCTGGATCTGATCCCAATGACTTCAAGAACCTTCGCCCCATTTCTCACCTTCCTTTTATTTCCAAAATCCTAGAAAAAGTTGTGTACTCCCAGCTACACTTTCTCCTCTTCCAGAATGATCTCTACGAACCATTCCAATTTGGTTTCCCCCCCACCACAGTACAGTGTCAGCTCTCTTAAAAGTCACGAATGATCTTCTTTTGGCAGCTGACGCCGGTTTACTCTCCATCCTCGTCCTTCTCGACCTCACTGCAGCTTTTGACACAATTTCTCATCTCATCCTCCTTGACAGACTTTCCTCTATAGGGATCACCCTATGGAGGGAAGCACCTACGCGGGTTCCACTCTTATCTCTCTGGCCGCCATCAATTTATCCAGATTAACTCCTTCACTTCACAGTCCTCTACTGTATCTTCTGGTGTTCCCAAAGGCTCTGTTTTGGGACCGCTCTTCTTTATCACCTACCTTCTTCCCCTTGGCAATAGTCTCCGGAAATTTGGTATAAAATGTCATTGCTTTGCAGATGACACACAGCTCCATCTCTCGAGCAAACCCGACGCCTCTCTCCCACCTTCTTCCCTTTCACTGTGCCTCTCTGAAATTAAATCCTGGTTCACCGATAACTTCCTCAAACTTAACGGTGAAAAAACTGAAATTCTCCTCGTTGGTACCAAATCCACCTTGAGCAAAGCTGACAGTTTGTCTCTCACTATTGACAATTTGACCGTTTCTCCCTTCCATCAGGTGAAAAGCCTCGGTGTCATCCTTGACAGCACACTATCTTTCCACTCCCATATAAATAACTTAACCCGATCTGCATACTTCCACCTACGCAATATCAATCGTCTTCGCCCGTCTCTTACCCCTCACACCACTGCTATCCTCGTTCATAGTCTTGTCACCTCCCGAATTGACTATTGCAATTCACTTCTCCTTGGTGTCCCTCAGAAACTTCTCCACAAACTTCAACTCGTCCAAAATTCTTCAGCCCGGATCATCAACACCACATCACCCATTGTTAGGGTAATTCGCCGTACAAACATCTCTAAACATCGCTCTGTAATCTTTGTTTACATTTTGAACTTCCTCGTATGTCATATCCTGCCTTCCCTTACACGATGTCGCATTTTTATTACGTCACATCCTGTCGCGTCATTGCTATGCGCCGCATAAATACTCCTGCGGCCGTTCGTCTCACTCTCTCTCCATGCGCTCCCTCCTCCGTCCGCACCACAATGCCCGTGCTCTCCAAATTAAATCAACTTTCTGTTCAAGTCCTGGCTCCCTGATGATTTAACCATCGATCTCCATCAACACCCGTCGAAGCAATGAACCAAGGGCGAACGATAAAAAATAACCCAACACCCATGTCCTCCAAGAGCTCCACTGGCTCCCGGTCAAATACAGAATCAACTTAAAAATTCTTCTTTATACATTTAAAGCTATCCATAACCTTGCCACCCCATACCTATCTGACCTTCTTCAAATTTCTATTCCCTCTCGTTCCCTCAGTTCTTGTTCCTCCCTCCAACTCTGTGTGCCCCCCTTCCCGTCTCAGAACAATGGGGGACAGAGCTTTACGCTGCTCTGCCCCCAAACTCTGGAACTCACTTCCTCCCTACCTTTGTAACATCAATTCTCTTCCCATCTTCAAATCCGATCTCAAAACCCACCTATTTAAAATTGCATTTTCTGTGTAGCTCTTTCTGATGAATGTATTATTATTATAAGATAGGGGACATTCTCGCAGATGGCAGGACTCCTTTTTTTGTGGATTTCAAGGGGTTATAAGGGTGCTACATACGACAGGCCCCCTAATTATCTGTGTGCCGACACCGTGGTTGTGCATTATGACATTGACAGAAGAGGCTCTAGAACTGATGTATTTCTCATATGCAGCAAGACAACTGATTCAAAAGAGGAAGTGAACAATGTATCAGAAGAATATAGCCCAGAGTATGATCAATCATCTTCAAGGCCCTCATTGTACATACATTCTACCTGTTTATCACACCGGCAATAGAAAAATAATCATGACATGATAAATCTGAAGGATTTTCTAAAGTATGGAGGCGGCTGGAAAATGAGGGATGGGACCGACCTGCAGGCCTACTTAGGACTAAGAATCTTAGGTGATCTGGATCAACTTGATGTGATATATCATAAGAAGACCAAGATGAGGGTGTTATGTATATATACAGTAAAGTCTCGTTATATCGATATCGGATATATCGATAGTCCCGGTTATATCGATACTATTTCTATGCACGCACGGAGAAAATTACATGCAAACAGGGTCGGATATATCTATATTTTTTCGGACTCCCTTGAATATCGATATAACGAGACTTTACTGTGTATGTATATATATATATATATATATACACACACACACAAAAGCTGTGCACTTAACAATACATAGTGGGCTACATCTGCAATTATTTGAATGGGTTAATTATAAATACTCATATTTTTGCCTTGTAACGTATTGTTCTAAATTGTTCATTGGAGGGAACAAAAGATGTTTCATCATGAAAATTCCTCTAAAAAAATCATCCAAAAATACTTTTCACACAAATTTTAGCTTTTTTGAATCTATACAAATATAAGTGAGGAGGGAAAACTATATCACATATTGTGGTGAAAGACAAGTTGTTTCTTCAAGCAAACTTAAAATGTGTGTTTAAAATTTCAATTAAGCTCCCTGTTTGGGGGGTGTACTGAAAATGGTTCATTTTCACCCAAAGGACACGGGGTGTGTACAGAAAATGAGGACAACCGGAGGGTTTGAAAAAATGCATTCCAAAATGTTTACGAAATAAATGATAATGTTTATATACAACCTTCATGACTAATATCACTCATGTCATATTTTTCCAGGTGCATCATGGCTAAGTATATGCCACCAACTGTTCATTATGTACAATGCTGTGTCATACTTTGGACAAAGTTCAAGTCTGAGGCCCGTTTACATTTTAACAATCTGATAATCGAATAATGCAGAAAAGGGGGCCAAAATACAACTTTAAACTAAATAATGTGCAGCATACATGTAGTATTACCAACAACTTTGCATAGCACGGAAACCAACTGGATAAAATGCAGTACAGGCATACTTGCGCTCCGTTAGAATTTTGAGTCAGGGGCTTCATCATGTGAACGCGCAGATGACATTGCTGCTGCCAATCACTGGTCAAAGGGGGAGGCAAATATAGTTTTGATCCACACTGCAAAAATGTAATTATATACTCGGTATAGTCATTTTCTGAATATCCTCCGATACTCCGGTTTCCTCCCAAATCCCCCCCAACCCCCAAAAAAAACATGCAAGGCTAGTTGATGGAACCCTAAATCGTCCTTAAGTATGAGCGTGAATGGTTGTTCATTTCCTCTGTGTTGTCCATGCTTCATGCCCGTAGACAGCCTGGTAGACACAAATACTACACATATTTATTTATATAATGCTTTTACATCAGCTTCGGCTGAAACAAAAATGAAAATGTAGTAATTGGGCCTTCTTGTGCTGACGTATTGTCATGCCACTGCGCAAGCTATTTGATTACATGTCATTCATAACCGCGTAAATTAGAAATGTCCGAAACTGAGAAACTATTATACTCCTCAGAAGTCATTCAAAATATGCTATTATGTGTCATCGTAGTGTCATGGTCCTGACAAGAGCTAAAAATATAGGTTTTCAAGGTTAATTTGCATTGTTCAGCACTGTAATAATTTAGTCAATGATGTGGACTTGTATTACAGATAATGTATGCCATTAGTAAGTGTTAATATTTGTACCATGACCTGATGAGTGTCAGATGATGGATGAATGGATGCATAATGTTATCTATATAATAAAATGGGATGCTTGAGCTATCATTTGTCTCTGTCCATATTTATATCCACAGCAAAAATCTGATGGAAGAGCAGAGCAAAATATTTGTGTTCGTATGATGCCACAGTTATTGCCTTACAAATCAGAATTCAACTAAAATTTTCCGGAATCCCCATTAAAATGTCCAAAAAAATATCACACAAGAACTAATGTCATTGATCACATGTACACTTACCAATTATTTTGTGTTTGTTTAACCTTGGTTTGTGATGGACTTTCGTTCCCATGGCGACATAAACAAAAAGACATCATATATAATCTCACACGAGCAGATGTGAACAGTGTTGTTGCTATTCTTATGAAAATCAGAAACAGTTCCCAAGAGTACCCTCACATATTTTTGAACGTGGACCCCAATATAATGAATTTGAAGCATGCAATCCAAGGGTTTCAATTTTCGGAGAATCATTTTTAATGAGTGCACAGCACAATGATAAATTCTCATGTCCAATCTGCCCTGCAGCAGTCCGCAACCACCGTATGAGTGACGATGTGGTATCTGCACACTAAATGACAAGAGTCTATTTTGGAAAGGAGGCTGCGCCAAAATAGGCATGCCAGCTATCTGCCAGCATCATGTTGGACCTACACGGGACAAGAAAGAAAATATAAGTCTAGTGAAGCGTGCACCACAGTGCACTTGGGGATGCTGCAGCACTCTGAATTTCCAACCACTTTAAGGATATTTCCACTTAGGGAAGACATTTTTGGCGGTTGGAATTTTTGCGCCTTCCATGACTGACTGATTTGGCCAAGAAGAGTCAAGGTGATTAAAAAAGCTTAAAAACTATAAAGTTGTGTACGCTCTGGTCAGATTTAGCTAACTTTACACCACTGTTTTACCTGTACTTAAAAAAAGTGTTGAACAAACAATTTCGTTTGCCAAGTAAGCTGACTAGCATCAAATTTGTATCAGGCTAGTTAAAATGCCTGTCATTTCCCACCATTTCCTGCTTTTAGTTTAAAAAACGCATTGGAAATTCCTTGCTGGCTTTCAAAGGCATATTTACAAAGCCTGATTGGGTGGAAGTGCGGTGTGGTGGCGTCATTGTCGGAGCCTTATCAAACAGCCGAAGCACTGCCGGCTTCTACAAATGGAAATGGAGCGAGACAGCCAGGGACAGCTGAGGTTATTTTTGGCCGGCCTCGGTTGAAGGCACAGAGGCGACAAAGCCACGATATGTCACCCTTCACAAAAGGGGGAAACACTCTGTTTTGACCTTGACACCCTGGAACTCATTAGTTTTTCCGTATTGAATATACTTACCTTTCTGTTCCTTTTTGTTCAGCAGTGGGGAAGAGCGCAAGTTGCATATTCATATTGATGAGTGTAAATATCTGGCGCTACAATTACTCATAAATGTGCATGTCTGCACTTTGGAATTATTACCCAATTTCATAACATCAGTCAATATGTCACTCATTGATCACAACATTAGATACAGTGCCTCTGAAAATGATATCTAACATAATGGATTTAAATTTTACAACTGAGTTCTGTTTGGATGGAAGAGTAACCTAAACATAAGCAAGTAGTAATTCGTCTTAGTTAGCTAACGCAGTAATGAAGCCAATGATAGCACATATTTGTTTGAAAATCAGTTCTTAGGCTATGAATATAACACAGCAGTAAGTCAGTACGAGGGTTGAAATCAGCCTGTTTTGAGGGGGTGGTCCTGCTCTAGCTGGTGCCCCCAGTCAGACCAGCAGTGAATGCAAAACAAAAGAGCCAAGATTTAAACAGCTGAACCTTCACTCAGTAACCAGACTAACTGAGCTAATAGCATCCAACAAGACCACTATGCTAGCACCACCTTATGGTAGGGCACCAGCAACAGGTTTGCCCTTGGCAGCTCTGGATTACTTCATAGAGACGAGATTTCTATTATCTGTTTTGTTTCTGAAAAATATTTTCCTTAACTGTAGGTACAAACCATGGATCCAAATCTGTTTGGAGGGGCCCCCAGGTTCCTCACCCGGCCCAAAGCGTTTGCCGTGTGTGTCGGCAAGGACGCCACGCTGAGTTGCACCATTGTTGGCAACCCCACACCACTTATCATCTGGGAGAAAGAAAAGCTGAAACTGACATCCGGGGGCCGCTTCAAGACCGTGGAAGATGGAGATACCTACCGTCTGACCATCTATGACATGGGGTTGGAAGACAGCGGTCAGTACCTGTGTAGGGCCAAGAACAGCGTCGGGGAGGCCTATGCAGCCGTGACTCTTAGAGTGGCCCTCCCATCAGAGATGACTCCAAGAGCCCCCATTTTCATGCTCAAGCCTACATCAGCCCGTCTGGGTTTAGGGGGCGATGCCGTATTCCATTGCAGAGTAGTCGCTCACCCCGAAGCCAACTTCGACTGGGAGAAGGATGGACGCTACCTGGGAGAGACCAACCGCATCAAGATCATTTCGGACAGCGACAGCAGCAGCTTAAAGATCCAAAGCGTCCGCAACCTGGACAGCGGCACGTACATCTGCACGGCCCAGAACAATTTGGGCCGGGCGCACGCCGCTGCCATGCTGGTGGTGGAAGCCCAGGATGCTCCCCAACTTGCATTGGAAAACCACACCTCCCTCCTTTCTCACCTCCAGAAACGTAAAGAAGAAATGAACAAGGACATATCGGTCTTTCGTAACGATGAAAGCGCTGCCTCAGATAAAATCACAGACAGTCTGAGTTCTCTGAGTCTGGAGCACGGGGTGAGGTCCTCAGCCCTGACAAAACTTCCCAAGGGTGTGTTCACCCGCACCTGCACGGTAACGGAAGGAAAGCATGCCAAACTGAGCTGCTTTGTGACGGGTCACCCCAAGCCTCACATCATTTGGAGAAAGGACGGAGCAAATATCAGCGAGGGCCGTCGCCACGTCATATATGAAGACCAGGCAGAGAACTTCATCCTCAAGATCTTGTACTGCAAGCAGGATGACAATGGTTTCTACACTTGCAATGCCACTAATATGGCTGGTCAGACCTACAGTGCTGTCCTGGTAACAGTCAAGGGTAAGTGGCTTTTAACAATTCATTGGGCTTTCACGGTTTACCATAGTTTCAAAATGTCAAGGTTAAAATCATTCCTAATATGAGCTGTCACCAGAATGGAGTACTCCTTTCCTTTTTGAGAGGATATCTTCGCAACCACCTTTTAAAGTTAATTGCCTCCAATATTTATTTATTTTAATTTTCAGCGCAGAGGAAAAGGAAGGGTGCAAGACTAGTTACTAGAAAGACTGGTGCCTCTTTGCACTGATTAATGGGAATTGTTCTAAAAGGAAAAAGGTCCAGTCGATACTAGTTTGCCACAAGGGCAACTTGATTAGCCTATAGGTCTGCGATAAGACTAGTTCACCAGTGATGAGACACTATGATTTTCTCATCTCATCTCATTTTCCGTACCGCTTATTCCTCATTAGGGTCGCGGGGGTTGCTGGAGCCTATCTCAGCTGTCTTCGGGCACGAGGCGGGGGACACCCTGAATTGGTTGCCAGCCAATCGCAGGGCACAAAAAGACATACAACAGTCACTCCACACAGGGAGGCCGGACCGGGACGCGAACCGGCGACCTCTGCACTGTTAAGCCGGTGTGCTAACCACTCGGCTACCGGGCTGTCCCACTATGATTTTCTCAGAAGAATTAAAAAAAAAGAATGTTAGCATTCATTTGAACTTAACCCAATGCACCTTTCTTTTGTACTAACTATTCAATATTACATTTGCATATTAGCATATTTGACAATAAAGCTGACTTTGACTTTGAAAAAAAAATGGATTGTTTTCAATGGGAGAATGGTGTTGTTTTTATTTACCCAAATATTTCATATTTAGCAGCCAGGCGTGCAGAGATCATTCATTCAATCCCCGCTCGGACCTTCCTGTGTGGAGTTTGCATGTTCTCCCCAAGCCCGTGTGTTTTTTTTCCGGGTCCTCTGGTCTCTCCCACATTCCAAAAACATGCATGGCAGGGTGACTGAACACTCTAAATTCTCCTACGGTGTGAGTATGAGGGTGGATGGTTGTTTGTCTCTGTGTGCCCAGCGCTTGACTGGCAACTGGTTCACGGTGTCCCCCGATGATAGCTGGGATAAGCTCCAGCAGCCCCGTGACCCTCGTGAGGATAGAGCAGTTCATATAATAGATGGATGGAAGAGCTGCAATTTTAACACCATCATGCTGTGATATTTTTGCTCACATTTGTCATATCATTACAATTTAAAATCTGCTCATGGCGACTTTTTGCCAACTGTATTGTGTCACATTTGCACATTTTATCGTTTCTAAAACCCAAATATCTATTTGACCCCTTTCAGGGACAGCAGTCACTACAGTGGTTAGCTTACCATGTTATCAGGTTAGATGGTGAATGAAAGGGTTAGAAATGTAAATAACAGTGGCAAGGGTGTATTTCAACGCGAGGCCTTCAGTCAATCCGTCTCAATCAATCCAGAGAGAAAAAAAGTGTGGTCTGATTTACTACAAGTCCACTAGAGCAGGGGTGGGCAAACTTTTTGACTCGCGGGCCACAATGGGTTCTAAAATTTGACTAAGGGGCTGGGGCAGGAGCATTTGGAGGGAGTGTTTGGGCCGGTTATACTAAAGCATTAAATGTAGTGTGTGCAAACCTCCTTTGCACAGTAAGACCACTACCACCCAATTTATTAACTGTCTTTCAAATGTGAAAAATAGACATTATCAGTTAATAAATTTGTCTCAAGGAATATACAAGATATAGCATTTACATACTATTTCGCAGATACTGGGAGGAGGAAATGTAAATAGATTAAAATAGCAGACACACTGTGATATATAAAGATGGCGTCTGTTTTTAATATGTTTCAATCGAAGGTGTAAAGTTCAAGAAATCAACATTTATTGAAAAATGTAATCATTCTCAACATTCAAAACAATTGATTACACAACGAAATACTCAAGCTCAATAATATCTACTTGTGTTAAACTCCGCAAAATCATGGATGGATTGTCCTGACCGTACGCTCTACAAACTCGCCACGGACGCCCTTGCCTTCATGCGCAAACAGTACACGTGTCTCGTTGCCAAACACACAGACATAGGCTGTATTACATATCCCACCTGCAGCTGAAATTTGAATACTCGGCACGACAGCCAATCACAAGCCTGCTTCATGCTACCGTACTCTCCCGAGCGTTATAAGGTCGTGCATTTGCGTATCATTTTAGAAAGTAGATGCACAGAACCTCAGCCCCAGAAGAAAGATTAAAAAGAAGCGAACAAAATTTATGACGCTACAAAACGTAAACGTACATTATCCCGTGACTGTAAAGTGTCCTTGAGAGTTTTGAAAGGCGCTTAGTGCCTCGTAGCAGACAACGCAACGCAAACATTGGATTGTGCACCATGACGACAAACGATAAACGACAACTGGAGCAAAATCTTCAGCAAGGGATGTTTACCGTAAATTAAGCAAGGGAGCATTTGTGGTAGGTACATTCTTAATTAAAAAAACCTTTTTGCAACAATGGTTTATTTTGCGATTAGTCATCTTATTGTGTTTCAAGTTGTAAAAATGTGGCAGGCAACTTTATGGCCATTTTTTTTGCGATTAGTCGTCTTATTGTGTTTTGAGTTGGGAAAAATGTGGCAGGCAACTCTATGGCAGGACAGGCAACTTTTCAGAGTTGTCTGCCCTGGTGTCCGCTAACTTTTTGTCATGAGTTTCAGACACTGTTTTACGGTAATTTGGACACGTTCGCCGGGCCGGATGAAAAAACCTAAAGGGCCATATGTAGCCCGCGGGCCATAGTTCGGCACTAGAGGGTACCATTAGCTAGGAAATAACTGACCGACCTTTCCTAATGATGTCCATTTTTTCTTGAAAATTCCGTCTTGAAAATGGCTATAACAGTAAATCTCCGACCAAATCCATTTTTTCTCCTCCTTCAGCTATTGTGGGTTGACAAAACTGCTAGTAAATCAACACAATTTATTTGCTTATGCAGCTCGCTACTGATACAGTGTGCTAGCTCTGGACAGTATCCGCGTATCACCCGCGGCAAGTGATACTATGATTGGCTACTGTAACATGTGACAAGCCAATCATAATTTCGAAAAAGGCTGACGTTACCAGCGCCTTGGGTTGCCAACTCGAACTCAGAGCCTGTGTTGCGCTCTCCACTATAGTAAGGGAGATACGGTGTTGTGGGATCCAGAAAAAAACCACAAGACAAGCAATGTGATACGTCTTGACTCAACAGTGGTTTACTTCGAATGCCCCGATCTAATGCAAACGTACGCGCACAACAATTTCCGGTCCAACGATCTAAATCGGTCCGACACGAAACATGAACCGAAGCAGGCGTTCCATGTTTAAATAAACATTTTCGATATATATCATTTGTAAACCAATAGAACTACGCGAATGTAACCAAAATAGGAAATACGATAATTTACAACCTGTCACATACTCCCCCTCAAAATAGATGTTGTCCCCAACATATGTACGAGTAAATACATAAATACGCTGGACGACGTGCCCAAAACAATGACGCACGGTATTATGAACTGCATCCAAATATGAACTATAATAATGAACAGTTTACAGACTGGAACTCTTTTCATACATTCTGTTTACATTATAACAATCAACAATTCACAGACTGGAACTCTTTTCATACATTCCGTTTTACTTATACAGGGCTCATCGGGGTCTTCTTGTTTCCATCTCACTGTTCTATTAAACCGAAGTGTCGATTAACCATTTCTGTAGTATTTCGTGGCATAATAGGGGTGTGCGCCATACATCCAAGGCATTGTCTGTTCACCATGATATGGTACTGTCCCTACATTGTAGCAAGATGGCGAACCAAGGCGATCATACGTGAATACCTTGGGTCTCCTGTGTTCTCGTCGTGGCCGTTGATTTCCCCCAATATCAGGATTACTGGGGGTTGGCTGGGGAAAAGGGGGACACACCGTCACAGGTGCATCATTTTCCGGACCAATGTTGCCCTCCTGAGGTTGGTCAACTTCCGCAGCTCCCGGCTCTGTCCCCGGCAGTTCATTCCCCAGTTGATTGTCATCATGGTGGGTTGTCTCCACGAAGCTCACGTCCCGCGGTTCTGGTGAGTCTGGTCGGGTGCTCTGGCGATGCAACACTGGATAATACTCATCCTCCTCATCATCCTCTTCCGGATCCATTTCCGGCATCTTGTTCGGTCGTTGCCGAGTGGACTTTTCCTTGGACTGGGACTGTAGTGAAGTCTCTAATGGCAAATGATCACATGGCAGCAAGAGATTGCGGTGGAGTATCCTAGATCTGCCCTTCCCCCTCTCAGGTTTCAGCTCATAAACTGGAATGTCTTGGCTGACTTGACGAACCACTGTATGAACAACATCCTCCCAGTGGTTTCTCAGTTTGCCTGAACCTCCACGTGGGGTTAAGTTTCGAACCAGAACACGATCACCGGGCAACAGGGTAGAATACTTTAGTTTACTGTCATATAGTCTCTTACTCCTGGCAGCAGCTTTGTTGTTATTTTCTTGCGTGATCGCATACGCTTCCTCCATGCCCTGTTTCCACTTCTTCACATAGTCCTTCTGGTTGGTTTCACCCTGGTTAGAGTCTGGATTCAAACTAAACAACATATCAACTGGCAAACGTGGTGAACGTCCATAAAGTAAGTAAAAAGGTGAGAACCCTGTCACCTCACTTTTGGTACAGTTGTAAGCATAAACGAGTTTGTTTAGTGAGTCTTTCCAGTTACTCTTTTGTTTCTCTGTCAGTGTCTTTAACATCTGGATCAGTGTTCGATTAAATCGTTCAACCTGTCCATTTCCCTGTGGATGGTAGGGGGTTGTCCTTGAACCCGCAACCCCACAATATTCCTTCAGTTGAGCAAAAAGTTGATTTTCAAATTCACCACCCTGATCATGGTGAATTCGAAGGGGGAACCCAAACTTTAAAGCATAGTCATTAAATATTTTGTTTGCCGCTGTTTTGCCAGATTTGGACGTTGTAGCATAAACTTGAGCGAAACGTGTAAAATGGTCTACTAGCACAAGCACGTATTCATAACCACCCTTACATTTGTCAAGATGCAAAAAGTCAACGGAGACAAGTTCAAAAGGCTGTGTAGTCACAATATTAGTGAGAGGGGCTCTGGTCTCACGGTTGGGCTTTTTGTGTTTTAGGCACACACACTCTCTCAGTACATAGTCCTCTATTTCTTTTTGCATAAAGGGCCAGTAAAAACGATCCCTTACAAGGGAAAGAGTCCTTTCTACACCATGGTGGCCCATTTCATCATGCAGGTCTTTTAACACTGTCACCTTGTGTTTTTCAGGAAGCAGTAGTTGGGTTCTGTTTGCCGTTTTTCTGTACAAAACACCTCTGTCATTAAAGTGTAGCTTGTCCCATTCCCTCACAAGACAAACAACTTGAGGACAATGCTTTCTTAGTTCAGTACCTAGCGGTTTCGTCTCCGCCAGTTTGTATCTAATAATATGTCCTATAATGGGGTCAGTCTCTTGATCTAGCTTGATCTGTCCAACAGTCAATGGGGCTATCGGTGTGTTTAGTGACACCTCGGCACACGTAGCTGAGATTCCCATAGACCAAGCTGCACTAGACTCGTTCTGTTGGTCAACCGCTTGTACGGCAGCACTCACAGCATCATATGACATTTCTTTTGTACATCCTTCCATATATGTTACCATATCAAGGGGCATCCTAGATAAACTGTCTGCATCAACATTTTCCTTACCGGGACGATATTTAACAGTAAAATTAAAATCAGAAAGTTCTGCGACCCACCTGCACCCAGTTGCATTTAACTTAGCAGTCGACAGTACATAAGTGAGTGGATTATTGTCACTATACACAGTGAAGAATGGTGCATAGTACAAATAATCACGAAACTTGTCTGTGATCGCCCACTTAAGCGCCAAAAATTCCAACTTGCCCGAGTGTAAGTTATAATTCTTCTCAGCTGCAGTTAATGTCCGAGAGCCATAGGCTATCACGCGAAGTTTGCCATTTTGTCTTTGGTACAACACAGCACCTAAACCCCGGTTAGAGGCATCTGTATGCAAAATGAAAGGATGCGCGAAGTCAGGAAAACCTAAAACTGGTGGTTGAACTAAACAGTCTATTAGCTGCTCTAACACTGACTGATGCTCATCACTCCACTCAACCAACTCGAACTCAGAGCCTGCAGAACTGATTGTGAAGGTGTTCAGGTAGATTTCTGACGCTGGTAAAAAATGATGGCTGAAATGTGATTGGTTAAATGCTTAAATGCGAAAACACAGGTCTGAAAGCAGCGCAACAGGGAATCTGAAACCAACTCGAACTCAGAGCCTGCAGAACTGATTGTGAAGGTGTTCAGGTAGATTTCTGACGCTGGTAAAAAATGATGGCTGAAATGTGATTGGTTAAATGCTTAAATGCGAAAACACAGGTCTGAAAGCAGCGCAACAGGGAATCTGAAAGACAATTTGGAGTTATTTAAAAATAATTTAGGGACAAAATATAATGAATTACTCTGTGATTCAGATATTTTTAGACCAGCAGAGAAGTCTTTGCAGGCCCTGACAGCCTGCCACCGGTAAACAAGAAAGTAATATTTGTTCTGTTATTTACAGCCTACATTTCCCCCTTTTTATTAATTTGTTCTTCCATCCATACATTTTCCGTACTGCTTATTCCTCATTAGGGTCGCGGGGGGATTGGTCTTCGGGCACGAGGCGGGGGACACCCTGAATTGGTTGCCAGCCAATCGCAGGGCACACAAGGACAAACAACAGTCAGTCTCACACTCACACCTAGGGACAATTTGGAGTCTTCAATCTGCCTGCCATGCATGTTTTTGGAATGTGGGAGGAAACCGGAGGACCCGGAGAAAACCCACGCGGGCCCGGGGAGAACATGCAAATTCCCGGACCGGGACGTGAACCGGCGACCTCTGCACTGTGACCGGTGTGCTAACCACTTGACTACCGGGCGGTTAATTTGTTCTTCTTTTTATGTATTTATTTTTCAGAACAACCATTGCTGAACTGTAATTATTATTTGTTTTAATATCTTAATTAAAGACACATAAACAAGTGAATCGCGGTTAAATTGACCTTAACCTATTCAGTCACTATCAAGTCACAGACCAAAATTGCTGCTGCTGCATTTGTTATGTAACTCGTCTGTGTAAGCTCTCAGTCGTACAGGAGTGGTCCATCGATGAGAAGGTTTCTTCAGCCGTCATCTGTACTTTTTGAAGGTGTCGGACGTTTTCGCCTCCTATCCAAGAGGCTTCGTCAGCGAACTAAAAGTTAGTTCGCTGACGAAGCCTCTTAATATCCAAAAGGCTTCGTCAGCGAATTAAAAGTTAGTTCGCTGACGAAGCCTCTTGAATAGGAAGCGAAACGTCAGACACCTTCAAAAAATACAGATGACGGCTGAAGAAACCTTCTCATCGTTGTTATGTAACTGTACATGCATTGTCAGAATAGTGTTTTAACAGAACATTTGCTTCTGATATTGCAAGTGTAGCAAATGTAGTGGCCAATGAGCGTGTGAGTAGGATAAATTAAAGTTAACTCACTCACTTTCATGCCACTTTTATGGCATGAAAGAAGCAGCAGGAGCGACTGCACATACTGTCCGTACCAGGCTGAAACCATTTTAAAATGTGAACAGCTTGTCGCAACATGATTCAGTCATAGCTTGTCTTCTGCGGGAAGGTGTAGTGTTGTATCTATTTTCTGCTGCGGTTGAGAAGTTCATGGCTGCTATGTGAGGTTCCTTCACTTTAGCACTAATGCGAGCTAGTATCACTTCCTCCGGGTTTGAAATTGATCAAAATATCAGACGGGTCTCTGCCAAGTCTTTGATGGTAGGGTCTTGTGGAGAATGCAACTAACCATAGTGCTCCAAGCAGGTTTTTGAAGAAGAAGAGAAATGTCCACAAGTCAACAAGAATGGTTCGATTGACCAGAATTTGAATGTTTATGTTCATATAGTCATGCCAAATTCCCATTCTTTTTAATAGCAACTTGCAACCTGACATAATTACACCAAGGCAATTAATAAAAGTGCCTTGAAAATGTTACCAACTGCAGACAGTGTTACATCAAAAACGTTTCTTCCTCTCTTCTGCCAGAGCCAAATGTGCCTTTCAGGAGGAAGCTTCAAGATGTGGCGGTCCCAGAGAAAACCTCGGCCACATTGATGTGCGAGGTGCCGCTAACTGGCAGCAGGGCTGACTGGTTCATGGAGGAAACGCGCCTAGAACAAAACGCTAAGTATCGCATGGAGGAACAAGGCACCCTGCGTCAGCTCACCATACACAACGTGACCACCAACGATGACGGCGTTTACATATGTGAAATGAAGGAGGGCAGCCGCACGGTGGGCGAGCTCACCGTCCTGGGTAAGGTTGACCACTTTATTTCTTTTTCTTTGTACGGTCACACTGCATTGCTAATCTTCTTGGTCTAATACCTTTTCAAATGGGTGTGTCAAAGATACTTCCAGAAAGCATTCCGCTCGTCATTGCGACCATTAGCCAGAAGTGGAGAGGCACTGAATTTGTGCCCAGCGTAGTTACACTGACCTTATTATGTACAGAATGATCCAGACTAAAATATGTGAGTAGAAAGTCATTAGGATTCCACCCATTTTAATTTGACATCAAACTTTGCAGGCAACATTACAAAGAAGCTTCCTCGGAGAACAGTCGTTCCTGTCAGTGACACCGTCATCTTCTGTGTGGAGCTACAGCAGCCCTGTCCTGATGCTTACTGGACCCGTAATGGCGAAAAGCTGAATGCGGATTCCCGAATTTCTATAGCTGGCCTCCACTGCCAGTACACGCTAACTATTAGGGAGTGTCAGTTGGATGATTCAGGAGAAGTGGCTTTTGTGGCTGGAGACTGCAAGACATCCACTCGATTCTCTGTCACCGGTGAGAAAATTTTCTACATTGATGAAAAGCTACATGGCACTCACACTCACAGCTGCTGAGGTTCTGTCTCTTTTTTTGTTTTTGCATTCTACTTAACCTTCACTGTCAATCTGGAAAAAAAGTATATCTTCAATGACTCTTTGCTTTTCAGCGGCAAGGAAGCATCCTCCCGAACCCCCAGTCGATGCCGTGGTGCGGAACAAGACAGACTCATCCATCACCCTGCAGTGGTCTCCTCCCGACAGTGGCCGCCCCGTGCCCATCAAGAGTTACATTGTAGAGAGGAGAAAAGTTGGCACTCACACCTGGCAGAGGTGCAACGTTGGAGAAATTATTTTGTCAACGGAGATCACAATCTCTAATTTCACAGAAGAAGCCTCGTTCCAATTCCGTATTTCTGCCATCAATGACTTTGGTCAGAGTGACTACCTGGAAGTTCCTGGAAGCTTCTACCTTGGTAAGATGGATATTTTTAGTAAGCACAAGTGTATTATGCCACTAAAATGTCGTCCCTCACGTTTGGTTGCTCTCGTTAGAACCCACTGCAGAAATCAGGAAAGGCCTTGTGAACAGCACCGCAGTTTCCGGTGAAGAGTTCTGCATTTCGGTGGAACTCTCAGCCGTTTGCTCAGGTTTTTGGTCTCTCAATGGCCGCCTGCTGCGAAGTGGTGGCGACTACCTTATCACCCGTTCCAAGAACGTGCACACGCTGCTCATCCGAGAAATGACTCTGGACATGAACGGAACAGAAGTCAAATTTGTGGGCGGAGGCTCGGAGAGTAGTTGCATCCTAGCTGTCAAGGGTGTGTCACAATGTCACTTGTTTATTTTTATTTTTTGCTTTTGTTTTCTCCGAAATATTTTGAGAACCGCCTTTTGTCTGATATGTATTTTAGCGCCACCTGTCCGTTTCATCAATAAGTCAGATCAGCAAGAGATGGTGTTCTGCAGTGCTCAAGCCACTGCTCAGATGATGGCTGAGGTGTCAGATTACGATGCGGAGGTTTGTATTCTTGAATAATACTTAACTCCAACATGTATGTGCTGTTGGATCATTCTCCAATTACCGTAAAAACGGTGTGTTCTCTTTATCATGAAATTCAATTACGGTTGTTTTCATTCAAGGCATGTCCGGACACACTGCAGAGAAAACTAATTTTGGCCACTTGTATCTGGTATACCTAGCTCGCAGAAATAACATTTTTGTTAAATACTGTATATACATACTTAGCGTGTTTATACAAAATCTTCTATCTGCAAGCAAAATGTGGATTCTTGAAAATATATTCATGCTGAAAATTTGTTGTTTATTTTTTTATTGTCAAATGTTTTTTTCCAGGTGGTATGGAAGAGAAATGGACGAGAGATAAAAATGGGCAAGAAGTATGAATACGTGACTGTGGACCGCAAGAGGACCTTGAGGGTGCACAATGTTACAGAGGAAGACATGGGCATTTACGAATGTGTTTGTGCAGATGACAACATTTCCATGCAGCTCACTCTTAAAGGTACAGAGCAGGCTTAAAAAAATGATTGTTTTCATTTATGTCAAATGTTTTTCATAATGAGGGGGGTAAAATGCCGCAAATTAGTTTAAAACAACCCAAGCTGTCAATTTCCAAAATAAATAGCAATATGTTTAGGTAGCTATTATAGTAACTTTGTACATTTCTTTCTTTCTTTCTTTCTTTCTTTCTTTCTTTCTTTCTTTCTTTCTTTCTTTCTTTCTTTCTTTCTTTCTTTCTTTCTTTCTTTCTTTCTTTCTTTCTTTCTTTCTTTCTTTCTTTCTTTCTTTCTTTCTTTCTTTCTTGTTTGTTTTGTTGATATGTTTGTTTATATATTTGTGCAGTTAACTATTTGTTTGTGTATGTGTGTTTTTTCATTTGTGTGTTTAATTGTTTATTTATGTGTTTATGTACTGTTTGTTTGTTTGTTTTTGCTTGTGTCAAATGAAACACATAATGACATTTGGGGCACATCCTAACAATGTATGTGTCTGCACACAGCTGTGGAGAAAATGTAAAATATTCATGAAGACTAACATGTTTCTGTTTTTTTTTTTTTTAGATGAACCAGCCAAGTTCCTAAATAAGCCCAGAGGTCCAATGGGCCTGTTGTCCTCACTCAAAGGAGATCTCGAGCTGAGTTGCGAGGTTTCTCCTGCTAGTACGGCTGTCACGTGGAAAAAAGACCAGATTGAGATTTTCGAGGACCAAAGAACTACCATCATCTCCAAAGGTACTCAAAGAAAGCTCATCATCAAAAATGCAAAAAAAAGCGACGAAGGTCATTATTTGTGCGAGACAGCCACTGACAAGATCACATTCCAGGTTAATATTAAAGGTAAGGATTTAATTTGGTGATAATTATTTACTAATTTGACTTTAATCGATATGATATTAAAACAATTTTCCTCTCAGAAACTCAAGCCCAGTCTGCCTTCTCCAACAAGGAATTGGTGCAGAAGGAACTAAAAGTGGCTCTCTCCCAAAAAGCCAGTCTGAGTTGCACGGTGACAGACAGCAAGACAGAGGTGAAATGGTACAAAGACGGTAAGCTGCTCATCTCCAGTCCAACAATTTACAGTGAAGTCAAAGGCAATCAACGCCAACTGGTGATTGAAAAAGCAGCAAAGAATGATGCTGGAGAATATACTTGCGAGGCTGGAGGAGAGAAGCTGGTCTTCAAAATTATTGTGCCTGGTAGGATCGAGTATTTGAATGTCTATAGTTTGTATGTGGTAGGGCATTATTACTTTTCTCATTTGGATTAATTTCAGACTCCCAGGCGGCCTTTATTAACAAAGAAAAAGTCCAGAGCGGGGTGAAAGCCACTCTCTCTGAGAGAGCCACTCTGAGCTGTGAAGTGTTTGATTCGACCAAGGAAGTGAAATGGTACAAGGACGGGAAACTGCTGGTCTTTGGTAAGACAACACATGCCGAAGCCAAGGGGAAAACTCGCCAGCTGGTGATTGACAGCGTGGAGAAGAAGAATGCCGGGGAATACGTCTGTGAAGCTGGGGAGGAGAAGCTCGTCTTTCAGATCACTGTGACCGGTAAGGAAATAAATAGTTGAAGTGCAGAGTTCAATGAATAGATCCTGGTTTTCATCATCAGAGCCTTCACCAGCCTTCATCAACGAAGAATCTGTCCAAAAGGAGGTGAAAGCAAATTTATCTCAAAAAGGCACTCTCAGCTGTGAGGTTGCTGACTCCAAGATAGAGGTGAAATGGTACAAAGACGGAAAGCTATTGGGCAATAGTAAGACAAAACGTGCAGAGTCCAAGGGGAAAAGTCGCCAGTTTGCAATTGACAGTGTGGACAAGAAGGATGCGGGAGAGTACGTCTGTGAAGCCGGTTCTGAGAAGTTGATCTTCAAGCTCCAGGTGGCAGGTATGAAACACCTGAAAAAAATGCAAAGCATCTACCTGTATCTTCCCAAACAAATGGGAAGTGTATCGAAGTGTCGTGCGGCGAGGTTCTTAGCTGGTAAGGCACTACATTTGGAGCTACAAAATGATGAGTCGAATGAAGTGGAATATTTGTCATTAAATTAGCAGCACGGTTGGACCATGGGTTTCACAGTACAGAGCTGCTCCAGCCTTCATTTGTGGACTTTGCATATTCTCCCTTTGCATGTGTGGGATTTCCTTGGGTACTCCTGTTACCTCCCACATACCAATAACATGCACGTCAGTATAATGGGACATTCTAAATTGCCCATAAGTGTGAATGTGAGCGTGAATGGTTGTTTGTCTATGTGTGCCCTGCTATTAGCTGTTCAGGCCATTGATTGTTGTTGTTTCTGCACTAGCTGTTAAAGTTTGAGAAATAATCTTACCTCCGATATCTACATGACCCGCTTTGTTTGTGCCCGTGTTCTCCTGTCGAATAAAATCAATTTCCTTCCCGTTATGCAGAGAAGCTAATAAAAGTAAACACAGGAGACATCCTTATTCTCCTTCCATCGTTGTTCAGAGTTATTCTTCACGGTTTGTGCTCACAAATCAACATTGAATCAAGCCATTGCAAGACATTTAGTGATTATTTTCCTTTGCAGATGTTCAGATCAAGCCGGCCTTTTCCAACACTGACTCCGTTCAGAGGGAGGTGATTGCCCCCTTGTCCCGGAAAGCAATTCTGAGCTGTGAGGTGTTTGACAGCAAAATAGAGGTGAAATGGTACAAAGATGGCAAGCCGCTGGTCTCTGGCAAGACAATACGGGCTGAGTCCAAGGGCAAGACTCGTCTCTTGCTGTTTGACAGTGTGGAGAATAAAGATGCTGGAGAGTACATCTGTGAAGCAGGAAGTGAAAAGCTGACATACAGGATCCAGGTGGCGGGTGAGATATGGCTTGAACCATTACCAAGAAAAAACTCACATTTTTTGAGAAATTTCAGCGGATTTAAATATAATATTTTGCTATGATCGCCACAGCTGTTCAAACCAAGTCCGCCTTCTTCAACGAGGAATCCGTCACCAAAGAGGTGAAGGCTTCTGTCTCTCAGAAAGCCATCCTGAGCTGTGAGGTGGCGGAATTGAAAAGCGAGGCAAAATGGTACAAAGATGGGAAGCTGCTGTCTTCGAGAAAGTCGCTTCATGTGGAGTCAAAGGGAAAACATCGTCAGCTGGTGATTGACAGTTTAGTTAAGGAGGACGCTGGGGAGTATATCTGTATGGTTGGAAGTGAGAAGCTCACTTTCAGGATAGACGTGACAGGTAAGAAATACACCGAAAGTAAATTGTATAATTAGGATGACATGGGACATAAATGCAAAGACAATGACATGTATTTAGCCGCTTTTCTCAAAATTTGATCTGTAGATCCCCCCTGTGTTTTCACAAACAAGGACTCCATCGAGAAGGAGGCGAGAGCCGTTTCGTCTGAAAAAGCCACATTGCGCTGTGAGGTGGCCGATTCCCAAATTAAGGTGAAATGGTCCAAGGATGGCAAACTGCTAGCCTCTAGCGCGGTGCTGCACATGGAGTCAAAAAGCAGGAGTCGGGAGCTGGTGATAGACAAAATGGACAAAAAATATGTTGGGGAATACACCTGTGAGGCTGGATCGGAGAAGATAACATTTAATCTGCAGCTAGCAGGTAAATTGTTCATAAATGAAGTGATGCAGTTTGGTGACTTTGGTCAATTTTTTTTCCCAACACTTGATTTCGTGCTGTTACTGAGTGGGAAGCAGAGTCAGCTCTAGACAAGCGTTGTATTTATTTATTTACTGATTGATTGATTGATTGGTTGATTGCTTTATTGATTGATTGATCGATCGATCGACGGACCGACCGACCGACTGAATCCTAATTACATTCAGCGGAGGTTTGTTTAATTTTATTTTAATGTCTAACAAAATATGAATGAATGAAATATGAATGCAGCTATAGTACACTTTTTTACTGTGTTATTGTTGTTAGACATCGAACTTAGTTTGGGGCTAGTTGCATGTCTTACCCTTCAGCTAAACCGAATGCACGTTGTCAAACTTCTCAAACCTTGACACGATAAGGTGGAAATCCTCCACAAGGATGTTTTTTTTATTTGGTTGCATATTAGCATATTTGACAATAAAGCTGACTTTTGACTTGGGCTGATGCTTTTTACTTATTATTATTATTATTATTATTATTATTATTATTATTATTATTATTATTATTATTAAAATAATAACCAGAGGAGGATTTTCGTTTGTTTGACCAGTAGGCATGTGACCAGTAGTCATGTCCAAAACAAAGACCCAAGCATTCTGATAACCTGTAATCAACTGAAAAATATCGTAATAAGTAAGACAGTAAGAAGTGGAACGGAGGGAAGAGGAATAAGATAAGAAAACTATATGAAATACAGTAAAGTCTCGTTATATCAATATTCTCGGGAGTCGGAAAAAATATCGATATAACCGGACTATCGATATATCCGATCCTGCGGCATGTAAATTTTCTCCTTGCGTTCATAGAAATAGTATCGTAATAAGCAGTACTATCGATATAACCGATATCGATATAACGAGACTTTACTGTACAACATATTTTTGGGAATTTAATTTGAGTGGCGTTCAACCCTCTCTTGCCCTGGCCTAGACCCAGCCCTCATAGGCAAAGAATCCTTACAGACTGCACCCGAGTCAGGCGAGTGTCCCAATATTTCATCACTGATACAAGCCAACCCAATTGTGTTCATCTCTGTAGATGTGCCTGCCAAGTTCCAGAAGAAGCTCATCAAGGACACATGCATCATTCAGGCCAGTGAGCAGATTGTTTTGACCAGCGAGCTGACTTCAGAAAGCAGCAGCGCCGTAAGGTGGTTTAAAGATGAAGTGGAGATCAAGGAGAGCAAAAAATACCAAATGAAAAAAGATGGCCTCTCTTGCACACTCATTGTCACGTCCACCGAATCCAAAGACAGTGGTGTGTACTACTGTCAGACTGCTGATGATAAACTGGAGTTCAAAGTCCACGTCAAAGGTCAGTTTATTTGTTTATTCATTTATTTTGGCATAAGAATCAAATGCTGATGTCTCATTCTAACTATCATGCACCACGTTTTGTTTGCAGACATCGCTGTTAAGTTTGTCATCCCGTTGAAACCTGTCACGGTCGACTTGGGGGCTGATTTACATCTGACGTGTGAAGTGAACCAAGCTTCAGGAGATGTTCTATGGCGGCGCAATGGTTCTGAGCTTAAACCTGGAGGCAGGTACTGCATCAAGACAGACGGCGTAACACGAATCCTCATGTTGACTGGCATGACGAGGGAAGATGAAGGCGAATACAGCTGTGAATGTAAAAATGACAAGACCTCTGTCAAAGTCTCCTCGAAAGGTAACAAGGAAGAATCACAATGCTGAACATTTATATAAAGGTTTATTTTGCTCAGCCCACCTTTTCTCACCCATAATGATTGGAACGTCAGGATTTCTTTTTCAGCGAATCAAATACTCATTTTACTCAGAAAATTTCACACTTCGGTGCTGTTTTTTTTTTGCTGTACTTTTGACTTTTAACAACCATGAACTGGTTCAGCAGAAGAATGCAATCCCAAATTTTCTTCCCCGTACCATAAGTCATTCCATGTCGTCATTGTGCATATTTAATGCCGGTCGTTCCTTTCAGCTCTCCGGGTCGTCAGACTGACTTCCAAGCTGAACAACGTAGCTGCAATGGAGGGCAAAGATGCGATATTCAAGTGCACCATCACCCCTGCAGACGCACACGTCAAATGGTTCCACAACAATGTTCCTATCGTTCATGGCGCCAAGTATAAAACTGAGCATGGTGGCAACACCCACTCGGTCAGCGTCACCTGTGTCACTCAGAAGGATGCAGGGGAGATCAGCGTGGATGCCGAAGGGAAAAGCTGCAAGGCGACGCTTCAAGTGCAACGTAGGAGGAGGCATTCATAGTTGACCTCCAAAATTTCACACAGTCCATGGGCATCCATGTTGTCAAATAGCCAAATAAAATGCTGAAAACAATTGAGACGTAATTTCAACATGGAGGTCCAGCTATATGATAAAATGGCTTGTTTTCAATTGACCCGGTATTTTTAATACCTCTTATTTTTATTTATTTATTTACCAATCAGGTGAGCCGGTGACATTCAAGAAGAAGCTGGAGAATGTGACGGTGGAGGAGCAGAACGAGGCAAAGTTTGAGGTTGAACTGAGCAAGCATTCAGATGAAGTGCACTGGATGAAGAATGGCGTAAAGTTACAGACTTCAGCGGGTGTGGAGGTCCGGTTGGACGGCGCCAAGCAGGCGCTGGTCTTCAAGAGTGTAACTTATGCTGACCGCGGCGTCTACTCGTGTGAAACTCTTGATGACAGAACTCAGGCCAAGCTCACCGTCGAGAGTTAGTATGCAAGCATGCATGCTGGATTATATTTTATTCACCTTACTCATGAAAAAAAATTCTTCCGCAGTGAAGAAAGTTGAGCTGATCAAAGGTCTCACGGAAACCAGGGCACACGAGAAACAGACGGTAAGCCTTGAGGTGGAGCTCAACCAGGCTGATATCGAAGGCTCCTGGACCCGGGATGGCATCAGGTTAAAATCGGAGCCCAATGTCCGCATCACAGCCCTGGGGAAAATGCACGGCCTTACCTTGTCAAATCTGACAAGAGAGGACACGGGAACCATCACCTTCTCAGCGGAGGGGATCCGGACTTCCTGCAAAGTCATTGTTACAGGTACACCGCACAGTCGGCCCATGTCTTGAAGACCCAGTGGAAAAGGGAACATATTTGAAAGTGTTGCCTTGAACAGTAATGGGTCGTATGTATTGCGTTGGGTCCATGGGATGCATGTTGACTTCATCAATGATTTGGGCTCATTGCAGCTCCAACAGACAAGATTTAGTCCCAATAATATGAAAATCTCATGTACCGTAGTTAAATGGACTCTATACGTCAGATTTATGATTTTAACCCATGTCTCATGGCCTTTGCACCTCTTCTGTACCAATTTACACCATACATGTGTTGATGCTTTATTTTGAGTTTTATTCAGTGTGTCATTATTTATCCGCCTAACCGCTTTAATGAAAACAATGTTTACGATTGTTGTCCATTGAATATTATAGGACAAATCTATCTAATGTATCATTATACGGACAAAACTATTCTGATTCAATAGAACCCCCTGTTACGATCTCAAAGCCCATTGTCGACATCAGCGTTGCGGAGAAGGAGAAGGTCACTTTGGAGTGTGAAGTATCAAGAACAAATGCAGATGTAAAATGGTTTAAGGTGAGCAGTCACGCCAGTCAGTGCTGAGTGATTAAGGACAAGTGCTCACATTAATGTCATGAAATTCTACAGGAAGATGTACAGCTGAAACCAGGGAAGAATTGTAGTATTCATTCATTGGGACGAAAACGCACCTTGATCATCAACAAATGCACCCCCGAAGATGCAGGCACTTACATCTGTCAAACTGCAGACGATGGCACCTGCGCCAAAATCACTGTTCATGGTGAGTACCACTTCATCCAAAACACAACTGCGACCTTTGTCAATCAAAACATGACAAAAATGGTTCCCGCTGCAGCCAGAGATGTGAAGATTGTGAAGGACCTGGAGGATGTGGAGGTGATGGAGAAGGACAGCGCTGCATTCGTCTGCGAAGTTTCACACGACGAGGTGGAGTGCCAGTGGTACAAGGGAAGCTCCAAACTTAGAGTCAACGACAATGTCAAGATGAGACAAGAAGGTGACATACCAAAAAAGCTACTCATACCATGGTACATCCATACATAGAAATGGCTCTCCGATTGTCTCAATAGCCCCCTTCCAATTTTCAGACTTTTCATGTGGACTTTGAAATGAACTGCATTCCTTCCCATCCTTTTGTTGCTGGAATAGACACAGATGTTATCAAAGTCAATTCCAAGTACTGAAGTCCTGTCGTCCTGGATACTGCATTTGCGTCTTACGCACATGTGTAGCATTTTTTCAGCACAATACGTGCCTGGCTGGGATCAATAAAGTTAAGCCAACACTGATCCACACACTATAAGACAGTGGTTGTTAATGTGTGTCCAGTAAATTGCTTTCAGGAGTTAGACCAGGGGTGGGCAAACTTTTTGACTCGCGGGCCGCATTGGGTTCTAAAATTTGACAGAGAGGCCCGGCCAGGAGCATTTGGAGGGAGTGTTTGGGCCGGAAATACTAAACCTAAAGCATTAAAGGACAACCGACGCCTCTGGACAAGTTATGTCCATAATTTATAAAATCACTTCAAATGACTTTGACTGAGCGTATTTTACAAAGATTCCACAGCATATAGCTATCGTTTACGTTTTACTTGCGCTGAATATTCAGGAAGTCTTGTTTTCGAGTTGATGACGATCCCCATGTGACGTCACGTTAGGGCGGCCCCTGACCAAGAAAGCGACACACAATGCATTTTGGGTACTTTGTTTGGTCTGAAAACTTCGTGTTGATCCGTGTTGATGGAGAAATTAGAAGGAAAACACATAATTAACGCCAGGGTGAATCGTTGTGTGTTGCACCAAGACAACTATTTGATATTCGCTGACACAAATTCCCAGCTGACAAATCAGCCCATTTCTAACGGAGCTTGGGCGGAATCTTCTGCATTTTCTGGGTGCTACATTGCTGTCATTGACGGCTCGAATTGATATGGGAGGACTCCTTGAATCAATTGCAAACATTTATGCTTTCCTCTTCAGAACTATTTGAATCATATTCATAACTGGATGAGTAACAAGAAAGCATCTTCTCCGAATCTGAAGCCATTGTTTTGATTCTCGACCAAGGCAAGACATCTTGGCGTGACGTCACGAACAAGGGGGTGGGACCTTCTGAAACTGGCCATTTCCGGATTCATTTTGAAGTCATTTTTATTGGTGTTTTTCATTTAACTAAAACTATCAGCCTACCTGATTTGGGTATTTTAGATGCTATAAAACGTTTTTCTGATGTCAGTGGGAAACAAAAAAAATGGTGCCGGTTGTCCTCTCAACGTAGTGTGTACAAACCTCATAGCACAGTAAGAACCGAATTTATTAACTGTCTTTCAAATGTGAAAAATATCCCTGAGTTAATAAATTTGTCTCAAGGAATATGGCGTTTACATACTATTTTGCAGATACTTGGAGGAGGAAATGGAAATAGATTAAAATAACATATGCACTGTGATTTATCAAGATTGCGTCTGTTTTAATAAGTTTTCATTAAAGGGGCAAAGTTAAAGAAATCAACATTTATTGAAAAATGGAATCACTTTCAACATTCAAAACATATTATTCCACAACAAAATATTCAAGCTCAATAATACCTACTTGTGTTAAATTCCGCCAAATCATGGATGGTTTGTACCATAGAAATATCTATTTCTATGGTTTGTCCTGACCGCGCGCTCAACAAACTCCTCACTGACGCCCTCGCCTTCACGCGGAAACAATACACGTGTACCCTCGCCGAGCACACAGACATAGGCTACCTGCAGTGAAATTTGCATACTCTGCACGGCAGCCAATCAGAAGCCTGCTTCTTTCTTCCGGACTTTCGCAAGCGTTATAAAGTCGTGCAATTGCATGTCATTTTCCAAAATAGATGCACAGAACCTCAGCCCAGAAGAAAGATTCAAAAAAAGCTAACAACATATGTGACGCTACAAAACGTAAATTTACATTAAACCGTGACTGTAAACGTACACTTATGAAAGGAGCTTAGTGCTTTTTTTAGGAAGCAATGCAAACGTTGCATTGTGCACCACAATGACAATCGACTACTGCAGCAAAATCTTAGAGCCATGCACATGTACCGTAAATTAAGCAAGGTAGCATTCGTAGTAGGTACATTCTTGATAAAAAAAAAAAAAACGTTATACTTTGTGACAATGTTTTTTAATGTGATTAGTTGTCTCATTGTGCTTCAAGTTGTGAAAAATGGGGCAGGCAACTTTTCAGTTATCTGCCTTCTTGTCCGCTAACTTTTTGTCATGAGTTTCCGACACTGTTTTTACTATAATTTGGGCAAATTCGGCGAGCCGGATTAAAAAGCCTAACGGGCAGTAGTTTGCCCATGTCTGAGTTAGACTGATTCTCTGTGTGCAGGTTAACTCATTCACTGCCAGATGATGTGCAAAAATGTGCCCACTCTCGTGCCAGGGTTTTTGTCTTTTTCACTGAATATGCAGGACCCACAGAATATTAAGCTTTAGGACTACATAAACATTCAATGCAGTGTAAGAAACCTTAGATGGTCTTCTTTCATCAGAAAAAGAGTTAATTCCTAAATTATATGCGTGTGGAGTTAGAAAAGCTTGAAATGGGGGCGGCTGTACAAAAGGCAAATGCTGCCCCCTCGTGGGAGGGAAAAACATTGCCAGAGGTCTGACCAGCGCTTTATCTGCATGCCCGCAAGAAGAACCAAAACCCAAACAAATTCAGGAATGGCCTTGAATGATTTAATACATGTCTGACTCAACATGCCAATTAGTCAGAAACGCTCACTTTGTCATCAGTGACTGGTTGATTTTGTGCACAGTTTAAAAACAAATGTATACTTATAGTTATACTAATTGTGTTTGCATTTTTTCTGTTTTCAATGCATGTGTTTTTTTAATGTCTTGAATTTGTTAAAAAAAAACTCTTTATTTTTACGGTTTTATGGTTTATCATACTTTTTACACTAATGAATATTTCTGTGCATGTACATATGAACTGATTGGGTTTGGCACCTATGGCAGAACGACTGCCATGAGAGCAGATTTTTTTCCCCTCGGTCATGCTTGGGGATTGTCACAAATCATTTCATACTTTTCTGGAATGAAGACAGTGATGTTAATTTGTTGTTGTTGTTTTTTTTGCATTTTTTAACACAGGTAGGACCTACGTGTTGCTGTTTAAAAGCGTGACCCCAGCAGATATAGGAGAGATTACATTTACAGCAGAGAAGGCCTCGTCATCTGCACAACTGAAGGTGAAAGGTAAACATACTTTGACCTAAGCATGTCAATTGCCTGGTTTGATTGATGTGATGTTGCAAGTCGATGGACTCAAAAAACAGACACTGACAATAACTAAAACAAGCCTAGGTATATAAGATCATCATGGATTTTTCCCCCTGGCAGTTTAATTAGAAAAATGTTTAAACGTGTGTATTCTAGTACAGTATATAGATTCATTCCACACAAAGTGAAATACTGAATTATTTGATCTTTCTGTAATGTGGAAGAGATCAATGAGTTTACAGCTTGTAAAAACCCACAGTGCTGAAAATTTTCATATTTCCTACATGTTTCGATAAATCTTTGAGTTTCACTTTTTCAATTAGACTCCTGGAATGAATGAATCCATCAACAATATTCTATTTTAGTTCCCCCGTCCCCATACATGATCAAATGCAATTCGTATGCTGTAGAGCTGCCCGCCAAGTTTGTGAAGAAACTCCGAGATAAGATAGCCATTTACAAGCACCGTGGCCACCTGGAGTGCCAAGTGTCCCGTGCCAGTGCCCAAGTCAAGTGGTTCAAAAACAACATAGAGCTGAAATCTGGGCAGAAGTATGAGATCAAAAGTGAGGATGTGTACCGGAAGCTCACGATCAACAATGTGGACACAGCTGATGAAGACACCTACACGTGCGATGCCTCTGATGACAAGACATCCTGTAAACTGCTTGTGGAAGGTAAAACAATTGGAGGTCAGAAGTCACATATAGGAAATAAGTCACCAGAGTTCTCGCCAATAAGTCCTGATGCTCAGACATTGTTTATCATCTTAAATTGAAATGAGAAGACAGATTGATGTGTTATGGTTGTAACTCACCGTCTGTTCCCACAGTTATAATATTAAGCAGATTCTTTACTTACAGACAGTGTAGGTGTTCAATTAGCTGACATGTTTCGGCGACTACTTCCGCCTTTGTTCCCATAGTTGTTTGATTTTTTGCGGACACTTAACTACCGTGATCGGAGGGCAATATTCATGTAGATGATGAATGTTGCCATCTGCCATAAATGTGCCATCTGCCCACAGTAATGGTCTCTTATGAATTATAAAAGTGGTTTGTCATCGCTTCCATATATTATTACATATCATTTGGTTGGTTGCTTCATGACTATGGTGTACATGAGGAATGGGTGAATTGGAACCCTGTAGATTATAATGTTCATTATACAGGCTCAAAAAGGTGTCGAACATTCTCTGAACATTTCGCAAACACTGAGCTGCACTAAAGTTCAATTAAAAATGGCCTGAATTGTACTGGAGTACTACTCCATACTTTTTTAAGGACTTACACATAGTTTTCTTACATTATTAGAATGAAGTTGATTTATTATTTACTCATATTGCAATTGTTTTATATTTGAATGAATTTTCAAGCAAACCCTTTTTTTGTTTGTATCCTTTTAGAGCGGTCCATAAGCATTGTGCGCGAGCTGAGTTCCGTAGAGGTGACTGAACCTTTCGCCGCTGTCTTCGAAGTTGAGATCAGTATGGAACTGGGGAAACCACCCATTTGGACCCTCAACGGCGTCATCGTGCAGGAGAACACTGATGTTGAGATTGAAACAGAGGGCACCATGCATCGTATCACGTTCAAAAAGACCAAAGCGTCCATGACTGGCCCGGTCCAGTTCACGGCTGGCAAGAGCAAGTCATCCGCCCAGCTTACAGTCAAAGGTACTCTATTTGTGTGAACACAGCATAATAACGCATTTATGCCGCATCTGTTTGTAAAGCTTCTTAATGATGCCTTTTCTATGCTCAGAGCGTCCACTTGAGATTGCAGAGCCCATCAAAGACGTGAAGGCCAAGGAGAAAAGCTCTGCCATGCTCACTTGTAAATTCTCCATCCCGCCAAAAGACAAAGTGCAGTGGTTCAAAGAACAAGTCGTACTGGCTGCGTCAGACAAATATAACATCAAGCAAGATGCTACCAGGGCTCAACTCACCATTCATAGGCTGACTGAAGAGGACAGTGGCGAGTACCTCTGTCAGTCTGGACCTGCTGTAACAAAAGGAAATCTTCTCGTTGAAGGTGCCCTTTCTTTAATATTATACTGTAAATCGATGAGAAGGTTTCTTCAGCCGTAACGAAAGGAAATCTTCTCGTTGAAGGTGCCCTTTATTTAATATTATACTGTAAAGCAGAGTTTTCCAAATGTGTAGCGGAGTGAAAGTAGTCAGAGTCCTCGACGTGTGGAAAAGTGTGACCAAAATGTTCACTGAAAGACGCTTCTCATGTCAAGTTTTTATCCATCTATCAGAATCACAATCAGAATCAGAATCATATTTACTGCCAAGTATGTAGAACACACAAGGAATTTGTCGACTGTATCATAGTTGATTTCATTATAGTCATATGTGAGCTGTAGCCAATCCCTGGCTGAGAGGCTAGCTACACCTTGACCTCGTCGCTAGCCAATTGTGGGGCACATATAGACAAGCTGGGTGGCCCGGTGGATTACTGGTTAATGCGTCATCCTCACAGTGCAGAGCAGCAGGGTTTGATTCCCGCTCCATCCTTCCTATGTGAAGAGTTTGCATGCTCACTATTGGGTGGTCTTTCTCCGGGTACTCCAGTTTCCTCCCACATTCCAAAAACATGCGTGACAGGTTAATGGAATACTCTAGAATAGTAATACATTTAACTTCTGAGTGCCCTTCAAAACTCTCAAGGACACTTCACAGTCATGGGATTTTTTTTTTTTTTTGCGCGGGTGAGCAGCGGCAGCAATTCGCGACAGCTTTCACTCTACCAGGAGCGTACCCTGCGATTGTATGGCAACTACTTCAAGGTTTCCTTCGGCTCCTGCCTGTAAACACATGTGATAGGTTCCAAACTTTGTGAGGATAGCGCAAAATGTATATATGAATGGATATAGAGAAGCAGGCATTCACACCCACACTCATACCTATGGACAATCTTGAATCTGTAGTAAACCTAACAAGCATGTTTTAATGCTGTTGGAAGAAACTCAAATTGCAAAACCTTTTACACAGTAGGCCACAGATGAAATACAAAGTTTTAATTAATAAAAGAAAAAAAAATGTTTGTTGTCATAAAAGGATGTCTTGAGAATGTCATGAGTCTGTGTATTTTTCTACTAATAGTCTGGGATCTGTGATGGAAGCAAAATGTCTTATCTGAAAAAGTTTGAAAACACAAAATTTTCCAACTACAGTGAATTCTATATAGCTGGTTTCCACCCTCAGTGCGTGACATAAAATTCATCCAGCACCTGGCTGACACAGAAGTGGAGGAAGACAGCGATGCAACGTTCACATGCGAGGTCAACTATGCGGACGAGGGGGCTCGGTGGCTCCTCAATGACAAGGCGCTCTTCACCAATGAAGTCAACACCATAAGCCATGAAGGGAAAGTGCATAAACTCACTCTTAAGAACCTGGCACCTCAAGATAGCGGCACTATCACAGTTTATGTCCGCAATGTTAAGGAATTGGTCACGCTTAAGGTTAAAGGTAAGAATCTGTGCGGATTAATATGGTATAGATTAGAAATAATATAATAATCACTATTTGCATGGTTCACTCGCCAGAAAAGCCTGCCCTTTTCCTCAAGTCTCTGGATGATGTCATCGGTGAGGAGAAAGGTTCCATCACTCTGGCTTGTGAGGCGTCCAAGCCCAGAGTCTCTCCCATGTGGAGTAAAGATGGCAGCCCGTTGAAGGCTGGACCCAAATATGAGCTCCTTCACACAGCCAAATCTTTGGGGCTCATCATCAAGGATGTGACCAAAGATGACGCAGGGGAGTACACTTGCGATCTGGGAACTGAGATGTCCAAAGCAAAGGTCACTGTAAGAGGTTGGTTTTATCAGAGTCGTCCCCGTCCGGGCATCACACACGAGCACAATAACAGCAACCTTGGCTGTACTTATTCCGTCCATTTTCCCCTCCCTAGAAATTGGCATCGGGATCACAAAATGGCTGAAGTCAGCTGAGGTGAACGAGGGGGAGACGTGTGTTTTCGAGTGCATCTTGTCTCGGGAGAGCACAGATGAGTGCGCCTGGTCTCTTAACGGCCGTACCGTTGCAAGCGGAGGCCGCTTCCAAATTAACAGCAAAGGACGGAAATACACTCTGACCATTACGGACGTCACCCCTGCTGATGCCGGAGATGTCATTTTTAGCATTAAGGATCTGACCACCAAAGCATCACTGACTATTGAAGGTGAATTTATTTTTTTTAGTTGGCATTCATGAATCAATCCATGATAATGGAGGACATAATACTTCGTTGCAGGAAAAACGGCAACGCTGTCAAAGGACCTGGAGAATATTACTGTGGTTCGTGGTGAAAATGCCACTTTTACCTGCGAAGTGACACAATCAACCGCCATTGTCAAATGGACAAAGGATGGCAAATCCATAAGGAAGAGCCAGAAGTACGACATCATCAGGGAAGACTGTGTGATGAAGCTGGTCATCTGCAATGTCTCCGGTAAAGACGCCGGAGAGTACTGGTGTGAGGTTGTCGGCGGGGCAACCGCAAAGGCCAGGCTTGATGTGAAAGGTGAGGTAGAATTTAGTCAGGGGTGGTATTAGTTTTGTTTTTGTTCCTTGTACGAGCCTATGGTTTTCGTAGTCACATGGGGTTAAACACTGAAAATCAGCGTTAATTTTGAACTTCCCAAATGATTTGGACTGGATTGGATTGGATTGGATTTGCCTGTATTAGTCTCGCAGTGGAGAAATTTACATTTCACAGCAGCAAAGTGATGAAAGGAATGAAAGTAGAAAATCAAAATACATGAGCTGCTGGAAATTTAATTTACTGGAATTGTAGTTTACTCTTTCACCTATGGAACCAAAAGCCCATCCACATTACCTTAACACAGGATCTCAGTGGATCCTTAATTGTCCTCAACTATGTATTTCAAAATGAAGGCCTCAAATAGACCTTTAAATTCATTGCTCAGTCCTCATAACAGGGCCACAGATACAATAACAATTAGAAACATTTGTAAAAATACAAATCAAAACAAGGCAGGCTGCATTGTTGAATATACATCTCGAAGTATTGGTTTCAAACTGTTACTTTGGTCTGTAACCGGAAAGTAAAACTATTTTTTAATGCACTCTAAGGTTATTTATTTAAATACTTTAAGGGAAGTCTTTAATTTAATCAAAATGCCCTTTATATTTTGCTGAAATTAAAGACCTCCCTTTAAGTATTTAAATAAATAAATTAAAACTCTCAAAAAAAAATGTGGCATGTAAATTTTCTTCTTGCGTTCATAGAAATAGTATCGTAATAAGCAGTACTATCGATATAACCGATATCGATATAATGAGACTTTACTGTATATATATATATATATATATATATAATATCCCGTCCGGGCATCACACACGAGCACAATAACAGCAACCTTGGCTGTACTTATTCCGTCCATTTTCCCCTCCCTAGAAATTGGCATCGGGATCACAAAATGGCTGAAGTCAGCTGAGGTGAACGAGGGGGAGACGTGTGTTTTCGAGTGCATCTTGTCTCGGGAGAGCACAGATGAGTGCGCCTGGTCTCTTAACGGCCGTACCGTTGCAAGCGGAGGCCGCTTCCAAATTAACAGCAAAGGACGGAAATACAGTCTGACCATTATGGACGTCACCCCTGCTGATGCCGGAGATGTCATTTTTAGCATTAAGGATCTGACCACCAAAGCATCACTGACCATTGAAGGTGAATTTATTTTTTTTAGTTGGCATTCATGAATCAATCCATGATAATGGAGGACATAATACTTCGTTGCAGGAAAAACGGCAACGCTGTCAAAGGACCTGGAGAATATTACTGTGGTTCGTGGTGAAAATGCCACTTTTACCTGCGAAGTGACACAATCAACCGCCATTGTCAAATGGACAAAGGATGGCAAATCCATAAGGAAGAGCCAGAAGTACGACATCATCAGGGAAGACTGTGTGATGAAGCTGGTCATCTGCAATGTCTCCGGTAAAGACGCCGGAGAGTACTGGTGTGAGGTTGTCGGCGGGGCAACCGCAAAGGCCAGGCTTGATGTGAAAGGTGAGGTAGAATTTAGTCAGGGGTGGTATTAGTTTTGTTTTTGTTCCTTGTACGAGCCTATGGTTTTCGTAGTCACATGGGGTTAAACACTGAAAATCAGCCTTAATTTTGAACTTCCCAAATGATTTGGACTGGATTGGATTGGATTGGATTTGCCTGTATTAGTCTCGCAGTGGAGAAATTTACATTTCACAGCAGCAAAGTGATGAAAGGAATGAAAGTAGAAAATCAAAATACATGAGCTGCTGGAAATTTAATTTACTGGAATTGTAGTTTACTCTTTCACCTATGGAACCAAAAGCCCATCCACATTACCTTAACACAGGATCTCAGTGGATCCTTAATTGTCCTCAACTATGTATTTCAAAATGAAGGCCTCAAATACACCTTTAAATTCATTGCTCAGTCCTCATAACAGGGCCACAGATACAATAACAATTAGAAACATTTGTAAAAATACAAATCAAAACAAGGCAGGCTGCATTGTTGAATATACATCTCGAAGTATTGGTTTCAAACTGTTACTTTGGTCTGTAACCGGAAAGTAAAACTATTTTTTAATGCACTCTAAGGTTATTTATTTAAATACTTTAAGGGAAGTCTTTAATTTAATCAAAATGCCCTTTATATTTTGCTGAAATTAAAGACCTCCCTTTAAGTATTTAAATAAATAAATTAAAACTCTCAAAAAAAATGTGTCATGTAAATTTTCTTCTTGCGTTCATAGAAATAGTATCGTAATAAGCAGTACTATCGATATAACCGGTATCGATATAATGAGACTTTACTGTATATATATATATATATATATAATATCCTCGTCTCACCCACCATGGGTGGTGTCTGTCCCCATTTCAGCTCGGGTCCTCTACCAGAGGCCAGGAAGCTTGAGGGTTCTGCGCAGTATCCGTGCTGTTCCCAGCACTGCGCTTTTCTGGACCGAGATATCCGATGTTGTTCCCGGGATCTGTTGCAACCACTCATCGAGTTTGGGGGTCACTGCCCCGAGTGCTCCGACCACCACAGGCACGACTGTCACCTTTACCTTCCAGGCTCTCTCCAGCTCCTCTCTGAGCCCTTGGTATTTCTCGATTTTCTCATGTTCCTTCTTTCTGATGTTCCCATCACTCGGGACCGCTACATCCACGACAACGGCTTTCCTTTCCCCTTTATCTATGACCACGATATCTGGTTGGTTGGCCATTACCATCTTGTCGGTCTGTATCTGGAAGTCCCACAGGATCTTTGCTCGGTCATTCTCCACCACCTTGGGAGGTGTTTCCCATTTTGACCTTGGGGTTTCCAGTCCATACTCCGCACAGATGTTTCGGTAGACTATGCCAGCCACCTGGTTATGGCGCTCCATGTAGGCTTTCCCTGCCAGCATCTTACACCCTGCAGTTACGTGTTGGATTGTCTCAGGTGCCTCTTTGCACAACCTACACCTTGGGTCTTGTCTGGTGTGGTATATCCCTGCCTCTATGGCTCTGGTGTTCAGGGCCTGCTCTTGGGCAGCCAGGATGAGTGCCTCTGTGCTGTCCTTTAGGCCAGCCCTCTCTAGCCACTGATAGGACTTCTTGAGATCAGCCACTTCTGCTATGGTTCGGTGGTACATCCCGTGTAGGGGCTTTTCCTCCCATGATTGTCCCTCTTCCAGCACCTCATCCTCTGTTCCCCATTGACTGAGACATTCTCTGAGTACATCATCCGTTGGAGCCTTCTCTTTGATGTATTCATGGAGCTTGGATGTTTCATCCTGGACAGTGGCTCTCACACTATATATATATATATATATATATATATATATAAAATCATGAAACACTGGACGTGATGTTATTCTGTCCATTTGTGCCAATGGATGGTCCTCGCATGCGATTAGCCTTGATGTTGAGAGTGGTGTGGGAGCTGTGCCGCAGGGATGGGAGGTTGTGAATTTGGGACACATCGTCAGTAGTGTGCCATCGTCAGTAGTGAGAGATATAGATAGATAGATAGATAGATAGATAGATAGATAGATAGATAGATAGATAGATAGATAGATAGATAGATAGATAGATAGATAGATAGATAGATAGATAGATAGATAGATAGATAGATAGATAGATAGAAATAGAGATCGAGAGATAGAGATCGAGAGATAGAGGAGGGTAAAGATAGAGAGGGTAGAGGTAGAGATAGAGGTAGAGAGATCAAGAGGTAGGTAGAGATGTAGGTAGAGAGGTAGGTAGTGAGGTAGGTAGAGATAGAGATAGGGAGAGAGACAGAGAGATAGAGATAGATTTAGAGATAGAGATAGATAGATATCTAGATAGATAGAGAGAGAGCTAGATAGCGAGATAGAGACAGATATATATATATATAGACAGATAAATAGATAGATAGATAGAGAGATAGAAAGAGATAGAGAGAAGAGAATCATGAACCACTGGATGTGATGTTGGAGCTGTGCCTCAGGGATGGGAGGTTGAAAAACCGGTCCCCCCACTGGACATCAGTGAAAAACCGCAGTGAAAAACCGGTCCCCCCACTGGACGACAGTGAAAAAACGGTCCCCCCACTGGACATCAGTGAAAAACCGCAGTGAAAAACCGCAGTGAAAAACCGCAGTGAAAAACCGGTCCCCCCACTGGACATCAGTAAAAAACCGGTCCCCCCCTGGACATCAGTGAAAAACCGCAGTGAAAAACCGGTCCCCCAATGGACAACAGTGAAAAACCGGTCCCCCCACTGGACAACGGGAAAAAGAAGTTCTGGAAACCAGGATAGTCCAGACCCCCTGACTAAAGATTCAACTGCTTAAATTCACCCAGTTCCCTCCAACTCCACCTGAATTGTGAGTATGGCCGACAAGAAGGCAGTTGACCAGCTTAAGACTGAGAGGACAACTGCAAAAGCATCATTCACCCGCCTGGTTAACAGCCTCACCAGGGACCATGATGACTTGTCTGAGGAGGAGCTCAGAGACAGTTTTAAGATGCTCATCGAAGCAGCTGACAAAGTTATGGAAGCCAATGACAAGGTAGAGGCCAAACTCCTGATACAGCTAAGAGATGGGGAAACAGAACTCACTGAAGGGCAGCAAGAAGATCTGGACAAAACTTCAATAGAATGTGTGTCAAAGCGGGCGGAGGTCAAAGGTTTACTTCAGAAGGTCCTGTGGAACAAGTTTGGAAAAAATGAAGTATCCATAGCTCTTCTGACAGCAGAGGAGGAGTGCAGACGCACCACTGCTGTAGACCCTGAGGATATGAACCTGGATGGATACCAGTTCTTGCTGAATCCTTGAAGGATTAATGAAGACTGCAAAAGAGGTACATAGCCGGTGGAGACAATGGATTCCTGAAGATACAGTAGCTGAAATCCTGACAACCTTAAATGCCCTGGAAATTCAAGCCACCAAGCTTGTCTCCAAAAAGGCTGACTTCATACAAGAGGGGGTAAAGGAAGAGGTCAGGAAGGAACCAATTACGTCCAGTCACCCCGTACCAGCCATCAAGTTGAAGCCAATAACCCTTCCTAAATTCACCGGAATCAAACGTGACTTCTACAGGTGGAAAAGGGACTGGGAAGCGCTCCAAAGACAAGGGGAGCCAACCGGTTCCAGGGAAGTGAAAAGGGCCCAATTGCTGGACAGTGTTGAGGACAAGATCAGGAAAGACCTTCGTCTCACCACCCATATCACTGCTGATGACATCTTCCGTGTTCTGGGAAATTGCGATGGCAACCGGACGTCCATTGCTATAGAAATTGTGGAGGAGCTGCAGAGAATACAACCCGTCAAAAGCAACCAGCCACGAAGAGTAGTGGAGTTAATCCAAGCTGTGGAGAAAGCACTTCAAGATCTCAGTGAGCTCGGGGACACTGGCACTATCAAAAACCCACTCGTGACCAGGTTGAGTGAGGGGAAACTCCCAGCACCTCTCAGAAAGGAATGGCTCATCTATGCAGCAGATCCCAGGAATGCTGTAACTCCAGTCAACAGGTTTGACGGTTTGTTGGACTTCCTGAAAGTGCAAGAGAGTATTTATGAGCAGCTGGAACAATTGGATGAGGAACCAAATAAGAGGGAATCGAAGCCTGAGCCAAGACATGCCAGGACGAAATCCACCAGGGCATGTGATGACCGCAATGGCTGTGTTGTCTGCGGAGATGGGAAGCACAGGAAGAAACTATACTACTGCATGCAGTTCCGGGCATTGCAGCTTGCAGACAAGAAAGCTGCTGTTAAGAAGCTGGGAGCATGCAACAGATGTCTTGATGTCCATAATGTCAGTTCAGACTGCAAAGATGACTTCCTATGCACCAACCAAGCCTGCAAGGATGAACATGCACCTGAGCATCATTTTTACCTCTGTCCGAACAAGAAAAGCAGCTCAGCACAGAAGAGGAGCAAACCTGGCTCCATGGATGGCAAAAGCAGGAGAACATACACAGAGGAACAAGAAAACTTTGTCAAGAGGCTTTCCCCAGAGCTGGCAAGGCAGTTTCATGATGCGTTCTCCAATGCTGCAGCCAAGATGTCAAACACAAAAGCCAAATCAGGACTTTTAGAAAGAAGTGGATTGCAGGAACTGCCAGTGTTGATGATGTTATTGGAAGTCACCGCAAATGCTGGACAAAAGATTGGAACACTGATTGACCTGGCGTCTGACACCAATTACATCACCCACACGACTGCAGACAAACTGAACCTTAGAAGCGAAGACATCACTCTCATCGTACACGGTGTTGGAGGAATGAAGACCATTGTGGAGACAAAGCGGTACCTCTTGAAGATCAGAGTGAGGACTCCAAAAGGCACTCTTAGATCGCATCAATTGGTCTGTTATGGTCTGGACAATATTGCAGACATTAACAAAAGTGTTGACTCCAAACGGCTACAGAAACTCTTTCCGGATGTTCCACTTGGAGCTCTGACAAGACCAGATGAAGTCAGTCTGCTTATAGGCCACAGAGAGGGCCAGCTAGCACCTCAACGGATCAGAGTTATTGGAGACCTTGTGGTGTGGGACGGGCCATTGGGGATGACAGTCGGAGGCTCTCATCCTGGACTCTTTGAAGACTTTACTGTGTCCGCCCACATGTCCAGGACTCACTTTGCAAGATCAACGAGGACTGCTGCCTTAAAGTACGAAGAACTCACTGGCCCAGCTAGAACAAACCCTCCCAACACTCATGTTCACGCAAAGCTCCAGAGGTCAAGCACTTCAAGCACCTACCGGGACTTCCTGGAGTGGTGGAAATGGGACAGTATTGGTGCAGCATGTGATCCAAAGTGTGGAGGATGCCGCTGTGGAAAATGTCAACCAGGCGGCAAAGAGATAACTCTCGCAGAGGAACGGGAACTTGAAGTAGTTCCCTATGTCGCAGAGGACCACCACAGCAAAGAGCCACACTGGCATGCCAGGTATCCCTGGGTAGAGGACCCCATTTCCTTACCAAACAACAGAAAAATGGTTGAGGTTACATTCCTGAGAACAGAAAAACAATTGGCCAAAAGACCGGAGTGGAAGGTGGCTTATGCTGCACAAGTCCATGATATGGTAAATAGAAAAGCAGCCTTCAAACTACCCAAAGGCACCATCACCAGTTGGGATGGACCAGTTTGGTATCTCAGTCACCTCATTGCTCCAAACCCACACTCGGTTACAACTCCAATAAGAATTGTCTGGAATAGCAGTCAAAGGTACAGAGGTGTCAGCATGAATGGCCTGCTGATGAAAGGCCCTGATGTCCTTAATCAGATTCGAGCTGTACTGCTCAGATTCAGATGTGGAGTTCATGCTGCCCTGGGAGACATAAAAAAGATGTATAACTCCGTCTGGCTGGAAGACCAAGAAGTGCATCTTCACAGATTCCTCTGGCGAGATACTGAGAATGAGGACCTGGGGGAATACGCGATCTCAAGAGTGAACATAAGAGACAAACCTGCAGGGTGCATAGCGCAACTGGCAATGCGTGAAACTGCAAACCTCCCTCTCTTTGCCCACCTTGAAAAGGAACGTCTAGTGATTCATAACGACAGCTACGTTGACGACATCCTTACTTCACACAACAGCCTTGTCCAGCTAAACTCCATCACAGCCAATGTGGAGAGGATCCTGAAGGTCGGAGGTTTTGAGCTGAAGCCATGGGTCTTCTCTGGGCAAAGTGGGAAGAATGAACGCTGTAATGAGGAAAGGACAAAGACCATCATCCTACCAAATCAGATGGGCAATGATGACAACAAAGCACTTGGTCTGGGCTACAGAGTTGAAGACGATAAGCTCCATGTCAGAATTGGAATCAACTTCTCTAAGAGGAAACAAAAGATGCGGCTGGGTGAAGACCTTCTGAAAGACAAGATCAGAGCCATGACACCCAGCCCTTTGACGCGAAGAGAACTTCTCTGTCAGGACTGCACAATCCAGTTGGCCTTGTGACTCTTACCAAGCAAAGGGGAGCTATTCTGGTGCGGAGGGCATTTCAAGAGGCAAAGGCTGAAAGCTGTCCAGTCAAAGACACATGGGGCATTGCACTCTCAGATGGACTCAGAGATGATGCAATCGATCTATTCGAGGAGTACCAGCAACTCAGTACGTTCATGTTCACTAGGGCTCTAACTCCCAAATGCTTCATTACTGAACCACCCTCTGCGATCACATTCTCTGATGGAAGTGAGCATGCTTATGGCGCAGTGATGTACCTGAAATGGACCACAGACCAGGGTCCTATCATTAGACTGGTCAAAACAGTTGGAATGGTTTGGAGAGCGGCAAAAAGCATCTCTCAACAAGTTCAAGCCTTGGACGGCCCAAAGTGGGAGGCAGTCTCCTCCATAGGAGCCATCTCTGTGTAAGAAAGAAAGAAAAAAAAATCACAGCTCTCAGAGGGCATCCAAGAAAGATCTGGTCTGATCCTGGCACCAATTTCATTGGAACAAAGTATTTCCTCAAGGAACTGTACAGTTTCTTGGATGGCTTGGATCAAACAACACTGGAGGATCCAGCAGCCAAAAATGGAACTAAGTGGATGTGGAAAATTCACCCCGCTGACTCTCCACACAATAACGAGGTAGAGGTAGAGAGATAGAGAGGTAGAGAGATCGAGAGGTAGGTAGAGATGTAGGTAGAGAGGTAGGTAGTGAGGTAGGTAGAGATAGAGAGAGATAGAGATAGAGATAGAGATAGAGATAGTGATAGAGTTAGAGATATAGAGAGAGATTTAGAGATAGATAGATAGATAGATAGATAGATAGATAGATAGATAGATAGATAGATAGATAGATAGATAGAGAGAGATGCAGAGAGATATATATAGAGAGAGATAGAGAGATAGATATATACAGAGAGAGAGATATATATATACAGAGATAGATAAATAGAGAGAGAGAGAGAGAGAGAGAGAGAGAGAGAGAGAGAGAGAGAGAGAGAGAGAGAAAGAGATAGAGAGAAGAGAATCATGAACCACTGGACGTGATGTTGCTGTGCCTCAGGGATGGGAGGTTGTGAATTTGGGACACATCGTCAGTAGTGTGCCAAAGAATCATTGGGTGTTTCGGCCTTTTAATCACTAGACACCCTCATCGATGGTGGCCAGCGACAGGTTGATCACGCCTGCGCTTGTGTCCCATGCCCAATCAGATGTTCAGAAGCTGGTGGGGGGGGGGGGGGGGGTCTTAGGTTGCTGACCTATGAGCCCAACAAGGGTCCTTCCTCTTCATCCAGATCCAGTGGCTGCTTCTTTCTGCCGCTTCAGAGAGTGACCTAACTGTGTGCCGCAGAGCCTGTCCATGGATACCCAGGTCTTTTAGCAGCCTGATGGTGGAGGAAGCCACAAACCCTCTGCATCCAACTTCAATTGGATATACCTTGGTGTTCCATCCCCGCTGTTGCGCATCCACTGCGAGTTCTATGTAGCGCAGCTTCTTGCGCTCATAGGCCTCTTCAACAGAGTTTTCCCACGGGACTGTGAGTTCTGCGATGTAGACAGCCTTGAGTGAAGGGGACCAGAGCACCAAGTCTGGTCTGAGGGTGGTGGCTGCAATCTCCGCTGGGAAAACCAATTGCTGGCCAACCCGCATCTCCCAATCGCGGGCCCCAGATAGCTGTCCAACTTCTGGTTTGGCAGTAGGATGGTTGGGCTTTTTCTCTCCATCTCAGATAAAAGTCAACGGTGCTGTGCTGGACGTGGTGGCTCTCATTGGCAAGGAGTTGATGGTATTCCTCTTGCTCTCAAGGACAACTGCCAAACTCTTCAGGACCTGGTTGTGCCTCCAGGTGTAGCGGCCTTGTGTGAGGCTGGTCTTACAACCGGTCAGGATGTGTTTGAGAGTTCCTGGAGTTCGACAGAGGTCACAGGTTGGATCTTCGCCATACCATTGGTGGAGGTTTTTGGGAGATGGGAGCACGTCATTGATAGCTCTGATGATGAAGCTGATGTTGCTTGCCTCCATTTCCCAGAGATCCTTCCAGCTGAGCCTTCTCGTTCCTTCGTGAATCCACGTTTGAGTTTTAATTTATTTAATTAAATACTTGAAGGGAGGTCTTTAATTTCATCAAAATATAAAGGGCATTTTGATATATATATTTTTTGGGGCGGGCTAAGGGTAACTTAACAGACATTACATGTAGTGTATCCCTGGATCCTTCCTCCTTCGTGAAGCCACGCTTGAGAGTGTTAAGCTTTTATAAAGGGCATTTTGATGAAATTAAATGTATATAGGAGGTGGGGGACTCCCCGAAGTACTTCTTTTTCTCGAGTTTCTATTATACAACATTTGTAAAATGCTACATGTATTTGCAACTCTACAAATTATTTTCCCAAACATTCTACTTTTCGCATTTGTAACGCACTCAATATTTAACAGAGCCAATTCATAAATTCACCGAAGAACTAAAGGACAGCAAAGCGGATGAGAAGTCCTCTGCGACAATCCAGTGCAAGACAGTTCAAAGTCCATCCACGGTTACCTGGCTTAAAGGGCACATGGAGCTCAAGGCTGGCGATCGATATGTGATGAGCCAGAAGGAAGGCATCTTATCTCTCACCATCAAACACCTCCAGGAAGATGACACTGACATCTACACCTGTGATGTGGGCACAGCTAAGAGCGCGGCCAAACTGACTGTTCTGGGTAAGAATATCTGCGTGCTCCCACAACAAAACAGAATTTAATAATCATACCATATTTACTCAGAGAGTGGTGGTAGATGTTTTAATGCATGTACCAAGGTGTCTGATCTGTGAGATACACTTTATTTAATGTGATTCCCTCTTTTTTTTAAATGACTTCTCAAGACACGTGGGGAAAAAAATCAAGTCGGTTCCTCTCATGCATTTCACATCAAATTTCCAAAGAAATGAATAATATTTAATTTTTTTCCCATCTCTCCCTCACTCACAATCTTTAAAACTTAAACATTAATACACATTTTTTTATTAATTATGCAAGATCCATCCATAGTTTGATTGGGACCTTCTCCTACACTTTGGTGTACTAAACATATCGTTTAAACATAAATATAGTTTGCTAATAAAAGAGGCATCTATTTTGAGTGCGCCCCCCCCCCCCAATTTATTCTCATGGCATGTCATGGTTAATGGTCAAGAATGTGTGTTGTCTTAACCATTAACCCTTTTAGGGACAGCCGTTCCAACAGTGTTTTTTTTTTTTGTGTTTAGTGTTTAGTGTTAGTGTTTTTTTAGTGTTTAGTGTTTAGCTTATCGTGTTATCAGGTCACATGTTATCGTTATTCATGCATAAAAGGGGTAATTGGGTGGTGACATTTTGAGCAGAGCTGACGAAATGAGGTATATAAGTGCTTTAATACTATAAATAATCTCTTGTTGTGTCTTAGCTCTACCCATCATTTTCAAAGAAAAGCTCAAGAATCAAGATGCAACGGAAGGAGAAACTGTCACACTTCGATGTGTGCTATCAAAGCCCACATCCAACATTCAGTGGAGGAAAGACTGTGAAACTCTCACTCCTGGAGAGACGTATCAGATTGAGCAGCAAGAGACATCTTGTGAGCTACGCATTATGAATGTCAAAATGGACCATTGCGGGGAATATTCTTGTCTATGTGGGGACCAGAAGACTTCGGCGATTCTAAAAGTGAACGGTATTGATCCATCTAATCCGAATCGTGTCACTTGAACTTGCAGTGTAAATGCTAAATCTTTGGTGTATGTGCAGCATTACCGGCATCCTTCACGGTGAAACTGCAGAGTCTGGAGGTTAATGAGGGATCCAGGGTTACCCTACGGTGTGAGACTTCTCAACCTTTAGTCCCTATTGAGTGGAAAAAGGGTGCACATGTGCTGAGACATGGAGAAAAATACCAGATGAAGCAACAGGCTTGTGATATTGAGCTCCTCATCAAACAGGCTGAGCTTGAAGATAGTGGAGAGTACAGCTGTGTGTGGGGGGAGAAGACAACCATGGCCTGTGTCATCATCAAGGGTATGATGAACCTCTACTCGATAAGTACAGTACACAAGCACATAAACATCTTCTAAATAAGGTGATTTTCCATTGAGAAGCTCCATCATGAATGACGTTTGTTTTCATATTTTGGACACTTATTTCTTCCACACAGGCTGCCATTTTTTTCATTTCTCTAGTATACCTCCGTAATACTACTTGTTTTTGTTGACGTAACATATTACTCCAATGATGTGTTTTTGCCAAAATAAATAAATAAATAACAAAATAAATAAGTAATCCCTCTGAATAGATGCCATCGCCTGTCTAGCGTTTGCCGAAATAAGCAAATATGTCATCATTGAAATATTTCATCCATGTGCATGTACTGTATAGGTTTAGCAACTGATCGTTTTAGCTATTGTTCCTAACATTCAACTTCGATCGCCAGCCTTACCGGTGACCTTCACAAAGAAACTGCAGCCTCAAGAGGTCGAAGAGGGATCTAGCGTCACACTCCGCTGTGAGACGTCAAAACCCGGGGTCTCAGTGGAGTGGGAGAAAGAAAGACAAGTACTAAAGTCTGGAGAAAAGTACCAGATGAAACAGCAAGCGTGTGTCAATGAACTCCATATCAGTGAAGCGCAGCCAGAAGACAGTGGGGAGTATAGCTGTGTCTGTGGGGGGAACAACACTGCAGCCAGCCTCACCATTAAAGGTAGAAGGAATACTTTTTTGGGAAACGTTTCTTATTCAGTGGAGTCTTTAAGATAAAATGTGAAAAAAATCTTATAATTTGGAGTTGAACCCTAAAAATAAGCCTTAGCAGTGTAACAATTGTTTTTATTTTGTTCTATTTATCAGTGAATAACTTTAAAGGACGACCGACGTCTCCGAACAAGTTGTGTCCATAATTTGTAAAATGGCTTCAAAGGACTTCTACTGAGCATATTTTAATAAGATTCCACCACATATAACTATATTATACATTTTAAGACTCGCACTGAATATTCAGGAAGGCTTGTTTTTGAGTTGGTGACGAGTCCGTACGTGACGTCACTAAAGGAACGCCCCTTACCGAAAAAAAAAGACGCATTGTAGTGGTCCTTCCATTACGTCAATGTATTTTGCTGTAATGTTTGGTCTGGGGACCTCGTGTTGCACCCAAAGCCGCCAGAAGAGGTCTTCCAAGCTCCATATAAGGAATTTATATGCCTGTGGAAACGGAGGTAGCCACAGGAGGTTGCCATTTTGTGCCTCTTTCTCTGTGGGAAATTTCCCCTCAATGTTGCCTCAAAATGACAGGGAATAACTTCTTTAATGTATGCCTTCCTCTACAGAACTATTTGAATCATATTCATAACTGGATGTGTAACAAGAAAGCATATTCTCTGATTCTGAAGCCATTGTTTTGATTCTCCAGTTATGCAAGACGTCTTGCAGTGACGTCACGAACTGGGGGCGGGACTTTCTGAAAATGCCCAATTCGCAGTTCAATTTTTTTTGCAGATTTTGGAGACTTTAACTCATTTTTATTGGTGTTTTGCATTTGAATAAAAATATCATACTGCGTGTTTTGGGTAATTTAGATGCTATAAAACGTTTTTCTAATGTCAGTTAAGAAACAAAAAAAGTGACGTCGGTTGTCCTTTAACCCTTTCAGGCACAGTGGTTACTCCAGTGGTAAGTTTTTTTCATCTTATCAAGTTACAGAGTGTATGAAAGGGTTCAAATCAATCAGCATCGTCAATTTTAAATGGACACTTTTGGGACTTCTGTCTATAGTTTGTCCGTTGAATCAGCTCTCCAAAATGTGGTTTTATTATTTCTAAAAAGTTGTGGCATCACCTGTTGCTGACCAATTCAAAATATCTAGCCCAAACAGTGACCTTCACAAAGAAGCTGCAGCCTCAAGAGGCCGAAGAGGGATCCAGTTACACTCTCCGCTGCGAGACGTCTAAACCTTTAGTTCCAGTGCAGTGGAAGAAAGGAAGACAACTTCTCAAGTCCGGAGAAAAGTTTCAAATGAAGCAGCAAGCATGCGTCAATGAACTCCACATTAGCCAAGTGCTGCCAGAAGACAGTGGGGAGTATAGTTGCGTGTGTGGCGAGAACAACACTACAGCCAGATTCATTGTTAAAGGTAAGAGGAACGCAAAGTCCTCCAAGGAGTACTTTTTAAAATAGTTGTTCATTCATGTTTCGAAGAGGGTCCTCAATTTTATGTCGACATGTCCGTCATTTAACGCCCCTGCTTACTAACCAATTCAAAACACGTCTAGCTCGACCAGTGACCTTCACAAAAAGGCTGCAGGATCAAGAAGCCGAAGAGGGATCCAGTGTTACTCTCCGATGCGAGACGTCTAAACCTTTAGTCCCAGTAGAGTGGAGGAAGGGAAGGCTCCTTCTCAAGTCAGGAGAAAAATATCATATGAAGCAGCAAGCCACTGTGAATGAACTCTTGATTTATGAAGCAACAGAGGAAGACAATGGAGAGTACAGTTGTGTGTGTGGGGACAACTATACAGCAGCTAACCTCAATGTTATAGGTAAGACAAAGCTCCCCCCTTTTTGCTTAAGTTGCACAAACAGTGGTCTATCCAACACCAAGCGCCACAAGAGTAACATGAATGGGCAGTGAAGTGTCCTGTTTGGTTTTGGAATTAATTCAGTTTAATTTTTTAACTCTACACACATGGGATTTTTTTTGTACTTTATTGTCATGTCATCTTAACTGAAATTTATCTCAGCCCAACCAGTGACTTTCACGAAGAAGCTGCAAAGTCAAGAGGCAGAAGAGGGTTCCACTGTGACTCTCCGCTGTGATACGTCCAAACCGAGAGTCTCAGTAGAGTGGAAGAAGGGAAGACAGGTTCTCAAGTCTGGAGAAACATACCTGATGAAGCAGGAGGAGGCTGTCAATGAACTGTATATTCATAAAGCGACAGAAGAAGATAGTGGGGAGTATAGCTGCGTGTGTGGAGAGAATCAAACGACAGCCAGTCTCAAAATCAGAGGTAAGAAAATGTGCTATTTAAAAGTACCATGTTATATATTATTGACAGCAGGAAATCAAGCATCTCCATTTGGCAGGCCATTTTGCTTATTTGTGTTCTGTTTAGTTAATCGTCTCTATAACCTGAGAGTAGGGACCTATCATAGCAGTGTCCGGCGCCGCCACGTCTGGACATTAGGGATACAGTGAGACCTCAAATTACAAACACCTTATTTTACGAACTTTTCATCTTACGAATGTCATATTTATGAAAATGAAACCTTATAATAAGCACTATTTTCATAATACTCACCCACCACGGCTGGTCCATTAAGCACACGACCTTCGGATCTGACGGAGTGATCTTCGGCGGAAGCACACGACCGAACAGCGCTCCAGCCGGCGCTACTTTCCACACCCCCTCTCATTCAATGCACTCGTCGATTGCCTAGCTTTTTGCTGATAATTTTACTATGATGGGACCGAAAAAAACCACCACAGGCTTGTGTTCAAGCCAAGAAGTCACAAAATGAAATCACCGTCGCTGAGAAGAACTAGATAATTGCAAAACACAAACAAGGTTTGCGTTTGTGTGATTTAGTGGCCGAGCACGGCTATGCTAAGTCAACCATTGCTACCATTCTCCGGAACAGAAAAGCCATCAAGTGTCTTTTGCAAAAGGTGTTTCCGTGCTCTCAAAGCGACGGTCTCAGGCAATCGAAGAAGTTGAAAAGCTTCTGTTAACGAAAAGCAGCTACCTGGCGACAGCGTGAGTAAAGCTATTTTATGCGAGAAAGCACGTCTAAGCATGCCGATATCGCCATGCGCCAACCTGGAGGTTCTGCGCTTATTGAGGATTTTAAAGCCAGTAACGGATGGTTCGAGAACATCTGAGGAGGAGATGGTTGCAGCATCAAGTGAGCTCATAAAGGCAATGTTGGCAAAGTGGAATGATGTGCAGGCTTTTACCGAACAGTTCCATTCAGAAAAGACTGTGGCTATGACAATCATCAACATGATGAACAATAATGTGATGCCTCAGCTTCGTAAGACCTTACAAGTCAGAAAGCAATAGGTGTCAATTAAGAGGTTTTTAATCAGCAAAAATGATGAGGAGTCTCCAAAGAAAAAAGAAGAGAAGCCACACCAGAGGTTAAGTTACCAACAGTCCTTATGGAAGGTGACTCCTTTCATAAGCCATCAACAACCATCAAAAAGGTAAATAAAACTTTATTTTACAGCACAGTTTATTTCTTTAATTACAGTCCTCATGTAATGTGCCTCTCTTTCCAAACAGCAATTCCCTTTGACCTTCGACCTCCAACAATATTCCATCAAGCCATCACTGACCATCACAATGTCAATAAAGTGACTTTATGATACAATGCAGTGTATTTCTTTCATTACAATACAATAGCACATTTATTATACATAGAATAAGGTATGTTGTGCGTAGTTTTAAGGCTTATTTAGTTGAAAAGTATATTTTATGGAAACCCGGGAACGGATTATTCCCATTTAAACGGTTTCCCATGGGAATTTTTTTTGAGATACACACTTTTCGCCTTACACACTCTGTCTGGGAACCAAATAAGTTCGTAAGTTGAGGTCTTACTGTATATATAGGGCCGATACTACCAGTAAGACTTTAGTTCGCTGAAGAAGCATTTTGGATAAGAAGCGAAACGTCCGACACCTTGAACAAGTACAGATGACGGCTGAAGAAACCTTTTCATCAATGTAGAAATAAGTTGGATCACTTTTTTCACTTTTCAAAAAAGTCCAAAGCTTTTCATGTCTGATAGAACATACTACGACAGGGTATTGATAATGGTGATGGTGATTATGATTACTATCATTATTTTTATTATTATTATTATTATTATTATTATTATTATTATTATTATTATTATTATGGGGTGTCATAATGAATCAATGCAATGCATCGCTGTGATTTGCTGAAGTATCACTTTCATGACTCGGCTTTTGGCACAAAGTATCTGTGGGGTTCTCCATGCAAATTCTTGCACTTGCTTTTGATTTTCTCATTTATTTTATGCCAAATGGCATGCAGTTTGCTTGTTTTGTTTGACTGAAGTATTCCGCTTGTAGCTTTGCTCAGGGGAGGAGCCTTGGACAGTGAGACCTCAACTTACAAACACCTTATCTGACAAACCTTTTGTCTTAAGAACCTCTAATTTCTGAAAATTAAACCTTGAAAAAAACAAGTTGAAAAAAACTTTGTTTTACAGCACAGTTTATTTCTTTAATTACAGTCCTCATGTAATGTGCCTCTCTTTGTGACTTTATGATACAATGCAGTGTATTTCTTTCATTAAGATACAATAGCACAATTATTATACATAGAATAAGGTATGTTGTGTGTAGTTTTAAGGCTTATTTAGTCAAAAACTATATTTTATGGAAACCCGGGAACAGATTATTCCCATTTTAATGGTTTCCTATGGGAATTTTTTTTTGAGATACACACTTTTCGCCTTACACACTCTGTCTGGGAACCAATTAAGTTCGTAAGTTGAGGTCTCACTGTACTGTATTTGCATTTGAGCCAGAGTCCCTGAAGCTAAATTTGTGGTTGCTAAAGATGAGCAGAAGAAGCAGGAGATATATAAAACAGTGGAAGGTAATCTTGGTCCATGTGCTCCTCGCGTATCAGTGTGGTCTGTGGAAGTGACGGAGTGAGTTACGTTCTGTATGTGCGCCATTTCATCACAAGTCATGCTTTAGTTTTGTGTTTTACATTGTCAGCTCTCAACTTGTGTGCACACTGCAGGACTGAATAAGTGGCCTCTGGCTAAGTACTTGTAGTTTGTACTTCAACAGTTGTTGGCTGTGTGGCATAAAGCTGAAGAAAAAAATCAAAATGAGGTTCAAATTTTATGTTCAATTTCATAGTTGTGACACTGCGCGAGATCTGTGTCATTCAACAGCACATCACTAATGGGCCTTTTTTACCGTGCTTGTGTGAACGTTAGTTCCGTGCCAGTTCCCAGGTTCTCACCAGTTTCATTTTTCAACCCTGAAATTGGCTTTAGCTCTTGCTCCGATACTTGAAACTGATGTTCAGCTGGCCCCAGTTATTTTTGAACGAGACGCTGGCAACAGTGTTTTGTCAATGACAATCACATATGTAGTGGAATGAATATCTGGACACACAGAGGTTTTACACAAAGGTTGAATGTTGAACTCCAGCATAATTGTGTCCTACTAGAAGACTGATCCTGGATGTGCCCAGTTGGCATGCGATCTCCGACTCACAGCCAGTCTTGTAGTCATCTACAATGATTAGGAAAGATAAAAGCATTTGGTAATTGCATGACCTTTACTCTTACAGTATATTCTACATACAAGTATAATCGATGCAATGCTAAATTGCCTATCGGATGCTTGCAGCATATCGTAATAATAATAATAATAATAATAATAATAATAATAATAATAATAATAATAATAATAATAATAATAAGAGATAATAATAATAAGAGATAAAGAAGGTGGAGGATTTTAAGTACTTGGGTTCAATTGTCCAGAGCAATAGAGAGTGTGGAAAAGAAGTGAAGAAGCGTGTCCAGGCAGGCTGGAGAAAAATGTCAGGTGTGATGTGTGATAGAAGGGTTTCAGCAAGGATGAAAGGAAAAGTGTATAAAACAGTGGTGAGACCAGCCATGATGTTTGGATGGAGACAGTGCCACTGAAGAAAAGACAGGAAGCAGAGCTGGAGGTAGCAGAGCTGAAGATGTTGAGGTGTTCTTTGGGAGTGATCAGGTTGGATAGGATCAGGAATTAGTACATTAGAGGGACAACTCATATTCACTGCACCGGGAAAACCAAGGAGCTGGTGGTGGACTTCTGCAGGAAACAATCCTCACCTGCACCATTGAACATCCAGGGTTCGGACATTGAGAGGGTGACCTCCTACAAGTACCTGGGTGTTACTCTCAACAATAAACTGGACTGGACAACAAACACGGATGCCCTAATCAAAAAGGGACAGAGTCGCCTCTTCCTCTTCAGGAATCTGAGGTCTTTTGGAGTTCAGGGGTCACTCCTAAAGACTTTCTATGACTCTGTGGTGGCATCAGCCATCCACTATGGCATTGTCTGCTGGTCAGGCAGCATCACCACCCGGGACAGAAAAAGACTGGTGTCAAGCGGGCCAGATCTGTCGTGGGCTGCTCGCTGGACTCTCGAGAGGAGGTGGGCAACAGACGGACGCTAGCTAAACTAAAAGCTATGACGGACAGCCCCTCCCACCCTCTCCTGCCCATCCTGACAGCTCTGGGTAGCTCCTTTAGCCAGAGACTATTACACCCGCGCTGCAAGAAGGAGAGGTACCGCCGCTCGTTCGTACCGACTGCTGTCAGGCTTCACAATTCCCATTGATCACATGTGAGAAAAAAAAACTGGACACTTGTAAATATGGGTTGTTGCAATATATCTAAATGCATTTCTTGATTCTGCACTATGTACAGTCTTGTTTATAGAACGGTTTTTGCACATCTACATTTGCACAGTATACAGTTGACATTTTTATTTTGTTATGCTTAGAATATCTTGTTTTCTATCCTTTCACTCCCTCCCCAACCCCATCCCTCTTCAATTGCTGCTGTGGACTGCAAATTTCCCCATTAAGGGACGAATAAAGGTATTCTGATTCTGATTCTGATGGCTCTGCGGGTGAGGCGGGTGTTGTAAATGTCCTGAAGGGGGGAGGGAGAGACACCGATGATCTTCTCAGCTGTCCTCTCTCCACTGCAGCACCGTCAATGGTTAGTGGAGCATGCTGGGGGCGCACTCTCCAGAAGTCTAAAACAATCTCCTTCGTCTTCTCCACATTCAGACGGAGATTTTTGTCCTTGCACCACGTGGCAAGGCGGCTGAACTCGTCCCTGTAGGCTGTCTCCTCATCGTTGTTGATTAGACCCACCACAGTTGTGTCATCCGCAAACTTTATGAAGAGGGTGGAGCTGGGTGATGATGGTGAGCAGAGTGAAGAGGAGGGGGCTCAGCACACACCCCTGGGGGGCCCTGTGTTCAGCGTGATGGTGCTGGAGGTGTTGTTTCCAACTCTGACTGCCTGTGGGCTCCCCGTCAGGAAGTCCAGCAGCCAGTTGCACAGGGAGGTGCTGATCCCCAGTTTGCTCAGTTTGTCTGTGAGCTGTTGGGGGATGATGGTGTTGAATGCTGAGCTGAAGTCGATGAACAGCATTCTGACATAAGAGTCTCTGGTCTCCAGGTGGTTGAGCGCTGAATGGAGAGGAGTGGGGATGGCATCATCGGTCGAGCGGTGGGGCCGATATGCAAACTGGAAAGGGTCATGGTTGGGGGGGAGGGCAGCGTTGATGTGGTTCATAACTAGCCGCTCGAAGCACTTCATGAGGATGGGAGTGAGTGTGACTGGGCGGTCGTCGTTGTGGCAGATGGGGGACGACTTCTTAAGGACCGGGATGATGGTGGTGGCTTTGAGGCACGTGGGAACAACAGCCTGGCTCAGAGAGGTGTTGAGGATGTCCGTGAAGACATCTGTGAGCTCATCAGCGCAGTCTCTCAGGACACGGCCAGGAATGCCGTCGGGACCCGGGGCTTTGCGTGTGTTGTTCCCTCTGAGGGATCGCCTCACGCTGTCCTGGCACAGTGTCGGTACCTGGTCGCCGGGAGGTGGTTGGGTCTTCTGTGCTGGAGTGCTGTTGTCGGAGTGCCTCGAAGCGGGCGAAGAAGTCATTCAGCTGGTTCAGCAGAGTGGTGGATTTCTCGCAGATCTGTGGAGAGGGCTTGTAGTCTGTTATGGTCTGTATCCAACGCCACAGGTTCCTGGTGTCTCTGCTGTCTCTGAAGTGGTTGGCGATCCTCCTGGAGTGCTGTTTCTTGACCATCCTGATGCCACGTGACAGGTTGGCCCTGGCTGTCCTCAGGCCCAGCTCATCGCCAGCTTTGTAGGCAGCATTCCTAGCCCTAAGGAGCCTGTGGACTTCACCCGTCAGCCATGGCTTTTGGTTGGCCTGGATGGTGACAGATCTTGTGACAGTCACGTCATCCATGCACTTCCTCATGTAGGAGGTAACAGAGTCTGTGTACTATTGGAGGTCTGTGGTGTTGTTGTAGGTGGCCGCTTGTCTGAACATGTTCCAGTCAGTGTTGTACAAGCAGTCTTTGAGTGCCTCTGACGAGCCATCAGGCCACACCCTTATCTGCTTCTTGGCTGGTTTGACGACTTTGACAAGTGGCCTGTATGCGGGCATCAACATGATAGTGGAGTTGTCCGAAGCTCCTAGGTGGGGGAGGGGGTAGGCTTTAAAGGTTCCTTTGTGTGTGGTGAAAACATTGTCCAGAATGTTGTTACCTCTAGTCGGAAAGGTAATGTGTCCATGGAGTTGTGGAAACACGCTTTTCGGGTTGGCATGGTTGAAATCGCCAGCCAGGATAAGGAAAGCATCTGGGTGGTCTGTCTGTTGCTCGCTGATGTGCTGGTAGTGTTCATTTAATGTTGTTAATTTAGCTTGGGGAGGTGTAAAGTGCTAAATTATGTATGGCACTAAATTCCCTCGGCAGGTAGAATGGCCGACATTTTATGACTATAAGCTCCATCAAAGGTGAGCAGTGTTTGCATACCACCACAGCGTTGCGGCACCAGGCATCACTAATGTAAACACAGAGTCCCCCGCCGCGAGTCTTCCCCCCTTGACGAGCGCTCTGTCTGCCCGGAAGCTAGTTAGCTGGGCTAGCTGGATGGCACTGTCCGGTATGCTGTCGTTCAGCAATGTTTCCACAAACACAAGGACACAACCACGGTCTTGGAAGTTGAGCGGAGAAGTCTGATGTCATCCATTTTATTGTCAAGCGAGCGTACGTTAGCCAGCGTGATGGTAGGAATGGTCGGCCGGTGGGGGCTAGCCGGGAGCCTAGTGCGGATACCTCCACGCTTCCCCCTCTTCTAGGAGAGAAAGAGGAGCCGCTGCGTGTGCACGCGCCGCCATCTTGGAAAAAAATGCACTGCAGTTGAATGAAAAATGTTCTAATCTGAGCAATTGAGTTGGCTTTTTTTTACATGTTGATATATTTTTTCATTTGATGAAATTGTGATGACGCTTGTTTTATACACTCCAAAATGTTGAATGTGTAACACAGATGCAGAGGCATATCTTGGGGTTCAATCAATTTCTTGAGCAGAATACTGAAAACCAAGTTGTTAATTATTCTGCACTACAGTAGCAAATGCCCATTTATGATGATGTTAATTATTGTACTGGTCTTTTTTTGTGCCACTGCCATTGATTTACACTTATGAATTGTCTGACCATTACCGCACACGTTCTGTATTGCAATGACTCTGTCGTTCTGGGATTGTCTTTTCTGACTCTTCAGAAAAGAAAAGTACACATCGGCGTCTCCATTACGCTTCAGCTCCAAGACTTTGTTAGTTTGAAGCATTTCTTGCGAGATTCTTTTGCTCTGAGAAGGGATTGAGTCCCATGTTTGGAAGACTGGAAAAGGGCAGGGTGAAATTCGATCTCCTTGAATTTATTTGAACAGAAGTTTTTATGTTAAACCAATCGTAATTTTATCATAAGGCAGTCCGGGACTCTCCAATGTAAATTCAAATGTTTGTTTCTGAACTACCACAAGTCTTCTTGTGGTGTTCAACCACACATTTTATGATCCATTCCATTCACCTCCAGCCTCTTTAGTCACGTTGCTCCGAGAAGTGGAAAACCAAGAATCTGTCGAAGGAGAACGTGTTACTCTGCTCTGTGAGCTTTCGAAGCTGGGACTTCCTGTCGAGTGGAAGAAGGGAACTCAAATCCTGAGTTGTGGAGAAAAGTACCAGATGACACAAAATGGTTTCCGTTATGAACTACACATCTTGGATTTGAGACCTTGTGACACAGGAACATATTCATGCTCTTGGGAGGGCGTGTCAAGCACTGCCTCCATTAACGTCAATGGTAGGATGGCTTCAGCTCTGCCATTCAAGCCAAACTGCACACTTCAGTCATTTCAATTTCTCTCTCCGATTCTCCATCTTTTCCATCCCCATGCCCCATTCATATTTTTCGCTCATTGCGTTCCATCAGTTCTCCCAGTCACTTTCACAAAAGATCTGGAAGACCAAAGAGCTGATGAGGGACAAAGCGTGGTTCTGCAGTGTGAGCTTTCTAAAGCCGGCGTCCCTGTCGAGTGGAGGAAAGAAGAACTCGGTCTTTGTCACTGTTCCAAGTATGACATTAGACAAAACGAGCACACCGCCACGCTTGTAATCCACGACGTAGACAAAGACGACATGGGCTGTTATACGTGCGATGCTGGATTCCATCAAAGTACATCATATGTGGCTGTGAAGGGTATGCCTGCCATTTCGTGTTTACTAGCATGTTGAAAGTGGGGCATGCACGGAACAAAATGGCCCATATGCTCTTACTGTTCTCATAGCAACGGATTGATGAACTTTAGGATCACACAGAACACATCACACACACTCAACACCTCCCCCCACGCTCCCAAAAAAGTGCAATTTAACATAATGTGACACATAGACTCCACCATGCAATGTGTTTCATCTGTCAATCCAGTCGCAAAGCAGAAGTTTTAGTGTGACATGATTGCAAAGTGATTTGTTAAAAACATTATCCACAGTAACCATGATTTTGATGAGCCACATATTTGTTTGAGTCACTGGGCTTAAAACTGAAGGGAAAAGTCACGGATGGTTATCCAAAGTTTACCATAGTGTTACCTTGGCTTAATATATTCTGACACTTTCTTTTGTTTCCCCTTGGTGGGTCAATTCCACATGACAGTCCAAAAAATACTCCGAATGTTTATTTAACATTTGAAATTGGCAGCCTGACCTCCAACAGACCTCAGACCTATATGCTGACTTGGTCAATAGGACCTCCGATGCTATCTTGATGTGTGTACCCCACTTGTGACTTGGGCTGTTTTTGTTTTTGGTTTTTTTTTTTCAGTTTTTTTTTTTTTTTTTTTTTTTTTTTTGAGTGGGGGGCGGGGCGGTTGCCACAATTACAATCATATCCTTTGTTTCTAGCTCAGGCGGTATTTTTCAAAACCCAACTGCAGAACCAGGAAAAGCCGGCAGGGGAGACAGCTGTTCTCCGCTGTGAAACCACAAAGCCCGGAGCTAGTGTGATTTGGAGACATGGTGACAGGGTGCTCGTATCCAGCAGCAAATATCACTTGAAACAGGCAGGGACGCTTGTAGAGCTCGTCATCTATAAATTGCGGGGAGCGGACTCGGGAGAAATCTCCTGTGATACGGGCAGCCACAAGACCTCAGCCACCCTCACTGTGCAGGGTAGGCTCGTTTTGGGTATTCCTCACGTGTGCACTTCTTTCATAGCACTTTCCACTTGTTTCTCTTGAGCATGAATTCAAACAGCTCGTATCGAATGACTTTCTTCGATTGTCTTGACTACATTTGAAATCTAATTTGAAAGTAATTTACCCTCACGCGTGTGGAGTCCACTCTTTACTGAGCACCTCTCCCTAACAACCCAAACACTTGATTTCAAGTGTTTGATCACCTGGTTCAGACCATCACAGAAATTAACACATCTTCTGGACATATTTACCAAGCACCTGCTCAATCCAAACACCAAGTATTTATCTTTTACACAGAAACGGAGGTGTCCATAGTGAAATTCTTGGAGAGTTGCGTCGCACGCGAAGGTGAAGACGTCCACTTTGAGTGTCTGGTCTCACATGAAGATGCGCCGTCGGCACAGTGGAGACTCCAAGATTTTCCACTACAGAATAATGACATGCATGTTATTAAGATAGAATGTTTTACACATAGCCTGACGCTTCGAGGCGTCACCACAGCGGACTCAGGCACAGTCACTTTCTCAGTAGGCAACCACACATCCACAGCCTCTCTGACTGTCACAGGTAAGGAAATACATATGGAGCTTCTCGTAGAAAATACACCCATACTTGAAATTTCAAATCCATGTCTTTTTTTGTTTTACCCCTCCTTCTTCTTGAATGGCTGTATATCAGTGGTTCTTTATCTTGTTGAAGGCACCGAACCCCACCAGTTTCATATGCTCATTCATCGAACCCTTCTTTCAATGATTGCGCTCACGAACTGCAGACTAGACTGAGGGGTGGAGCTCTGCGGCGGAGGATCCACCGAACCCCTGAGACCGACTCACCGAACCCCTAGGGTTCGATTGAAACTAGTTTAAGAGCCACTGCTGTAGATACTCTTGGAACATGTTGCTCTTAAGCCTTTCTTTAAATTTCCTTTTCTTTAAATATGGACATGTACTTCCTTCAAAAAGCTGTCATTTTGAAGAAGAGAGAGAGAGAGAGAGAGAGAGAGAGAGAGAGAGAGAGAGAGAGAGAGAGAGAGAGAGAGAGAGAGAATGGTAAAATAAATACATGACAAGGACTACTCGGAACAAACCAAAACACTGACGAATATAGAAAAACGATTGACTATAGTAATTGTCACGTCCGCACGAGGTCTCGTCGGACAAAAAGGAGAGCTGGATCCAAAATACTCGATGGAGACAGGAATAGGTTCAAAAGAGGCTTTACTGAGACACGCAGGGAACAAACATAAAGTGACGAAACTGAATAGCGAAGCAGCGACTGCCGAGTGGGACCAACCTGCGTACTGTAAGGGGACAAGGGCGTGGAATGAGGAAATACACCGGCGAATACCGAGCCTAACCGGGTGACTTTTATAGACAGAAGGCACAATCAGTGGATTCGGATCAGGTGCGCGAGCCCGGAGGAGCAGGGAGGGGAGGGGCGTGCACATGACGCCAATCAGGATGTGACAGTAATTCACCTGTGACACCGTCCGATGATGGTTACAGCTGTACTGGGCGTGAATTCAAATGGCACATGAGTTGTTTAATTCATATTTACATTTTTTTCATTGAATTCCCATGCAGATTTGCAGAGTTGAAATGAACCCATTTTTATTTTAAAAACAGATCCTGGGTTCATTAAAACAGCATTATTTATTATGATAATTTTTACACCTGGAAAAAAATCCACTCGTTCTAAATCGCAATGGTCTTTTCTGGCAGCCGCACCTGTTGAATTCAAGAAGACTCTGGACAGCCAAGAGGGCACCGAGGGTCAAAAAGTCACTTTGTCATGTGAGACATCCAGCCCCACCTGCAAGGTGACTTGGTGGAAGGGCTCAACCCTGCTCAACCACGGGGACAAATACAGCATTAAGCAAAACGCTGCAACTCACACTCTTGTCATTCACAAGCTGAGAACGGAGGATCGTGGGGATTATAGTTGTGACACGGGTGACAAGAAAAGCAGTGCTACGGTCACCGTCAAAGGTAAATATGACCATATGGCACTTTGTATTATTTCATTGGTTGTCTTAATCGGACATTGTAACCAAAGCAAACAGTAGTTAAGTCATTCTTCAGTTGATATTCTTTTTAAAAACGTATCTCGTATATAAAAAAAAACCTTGACAATTGCGTGTAACTGTTCATGTGTGTCTTACTTTGGTCCTGAACTCCCATTTGTTCTCAGAACATGTGCGAATCCTGCGGAAACTGCACGACATTACTGTGCAAACAGGGCAGGACGCTGTCTTTGAGGTGGAGTTGTCTCATGCCAGTGTGACAAGTGTGGAGTGGTGGCTAGCAGACAATCTCCTCCAGAATAATGATCTGAATCAGATGAGTAGCGAGGGCCGTGTACATCGCTTGGCCCTTAAGATGGTGACCCCTGACGAATCGGGAGATGTCGCCTTTGTCGTGGGTGAAGAAAAGAGTGTTGCTTGTTTGATGGTGGAAGAGAAACCAAAAGGTAAAGGACAGAAGCAACCAGACTTGGCAAACGGAAATCATAATTGATGCTGAATGATTCATATTGGACCAAAATAAACATATCTCATTGGCGTGCCATTTCTGAATTCTTCCCAGTGCTCATTGTTGAGAAGCCCCATAACATGGCAGCGTCGGAGGGGGAAACGGTCACCTTGACCTGCACCATCTCCGACCCCAAGGCGACCGTGACCTGGATGAGAAACAATTTGGTCATTAAAGCAGATCTCAAGTACGATCTGAAGCAGAACGCAGCCTTTCACCAGCTTTGTATTTACAATGTGGTACCTGAAGACGTAGGGATGTACACCTGCGAGACCATAGATGATCGCTGTGACGTCACCCTAACTGTGGAAGGTAAGCCCATTATAAGATAAGTGAATCGCTACTGGACATCAAACATGGGGTGAAGGGGTTTAAAAGGACCTAAAATATGCCTTTTTTACATTCTCAAACATTTCTGTCACATTTCGGGTTGCGACCGATGGGTGACAGTGTGGGGTGGCCCGGTCGTCAAGTGGTTAGCACACCGGCTTCACAGTACAGAGGTCGCCGGTCCGCTCCCTGTGTGGAGTTTGCATGTTCTCCCGGGGCCCGCGTGGGTTTTCTCCGGGTCCTCCGGTTTCCTCCCACATTCCAAAAACATGCATGGCAGGCAGATTGAACACTCCAAATTGTCCCTCGGTGTGAGTGTGAGAGTGACTGTTGTACGTCTTTGTGTGCCCTGCGATTGTCTGGCAACCAATTCAGGGTGTCCCCCGCCTCGTGCCCGAAGACGGCTGGGATAGGCTCCAGCAATCGCTGCGACCCTAGTGAGGTATAAGCGGTATGGAAAATGGATGGATGGATGGGTGATACTGTCGGGATCCCTGCCGCTGTACAGCTGTTGGTCGTTTTAATCAATGGCAGTTAAAAGTACAGTGATAACTCGGTTTACGAATCCCTTGGCTTACAAACTTTTCGGTTTAGGAACATTTATGACAATTTTACTTTGGCATATGAACTTTTTTCGTACACGCAGCTGCCTCAATGAGTGATGTGTCGTTTGCGAGCGAGCCCGTTCTTCGAACAACAAAATGGCAGTCGACTGTTTTTGTGCTCTATTCCCCGCCCCCAGTCTTTGGTTAAAGCCACGTGATTAGTCAAGAACGCAGCAGTGAGGGGAGGTGGTTTAAACATTAAAGAGACAGGCAGACGACAGTGAGAGTTTTAACTTTGATTGTTCAAAGGCAGAGTGTCGAATGCAAGGTTAAAATATCCCATCAATCAGGCTCCACAAACAACCCGCACAAGCCACTGTACACATGATGCAAAAAGCTATCAACCCAGCTAAACAGAACACAATTGATGAGGAACTAGATAAATTATCACAGAGAAAGCACCTACTAGGGATCATTCCTCAAGATGGTGAAAGAAGAAGGTTACGTTCCTCATCAAGTGTTTGATGCTGATGAAACCGGCCACTCCATTCCATCAAGCCATCAACGACCATCACAAAGGTAAATAAAACGACTTTATTATACTGTATAGTTTATTTCTTTAATTATAATACCATAGCACATTTATTATACATAAAATAAGGTATATTTTGTGTAGTTTTAAAGGACAACAGACGTCACTTTTTTGTTTTGTAACTGACACCAGAAAAACGTTTTATAGCATCTAAAATACCCAAAACACGCAGTATGATATGTTTAGTCAAATGCAAAACACCAATAAAAATTACTTAAAGTGTCCAAAATCTGCAAAAAATTGAGCTGCGAATTGGGCATTTTCAGAAAGTCCCGCCCCCAGTTCGTGACGTCACGCCAAAACGTCTTGCATTGCTTGTGAATCAAAACAATGGCTTCAGATTTGGAGAATATGCTTTCTTGTTACACATCCAGTTATGAATATGATTCAAATAGTTCTGAAGAGGAAAACATACATATTTGCAATCGATTAAAGAATTATATGTGCCATTTTGAGGCAACATTGGGGAAAATCTCTCACCCAAAAAAAAGAGGCACAAAATGGCGACCTCCAGTGGCCACCTCTGCTTCCACAGGCTGATAACTTCCTTATATGGCGCTTGGATGCCCTCTTCTGGCCTTCTGGCGGCTTTTGGGTCCAACACGAGGTCCCCAGACCAAAGAAGTACAGCAAAATACATTGACGTGATGGAAGGACTGCTACAATGCGTCTTTTTTACGGTCAAAGGGCGGTCCTTTAGTGCCGTCACGTACGGACTCGTCACCAACTCAAAAACAAGACTTCCTGAAAATTCAGCGTGAGTCTTAAAACGTAAAATATAGCTATATGTGGTGGAATATTTGTAAAATACGCTCAGTAAAAGTCATTTGAAGCCATTTTACAAATTATCGACACAACTTGTCCGGAGACGTCGGTTGTCCTTTAAGGCTTAGAAAATTAGAAAGTAGAAAATTATGTTTTATGGGGAGCTGGGAACGGATTATTCTAATTTTAATGGTTTCCTATGGGAAATTAATTTAGGGGATACACAGTTTTCACCTTATACACTCTGTTTGGGAACCAATTAAGTTCGTAAGCCAAGGTATCACTTTACTGGCACGACCATTCAGAGTTGTGTCACTGTTTATTTCACGCAGTCATGTTTGTTTTGTCTTGTCAGGTTTTTTTCAGTCATGTTTTAGTCATGGTTTTCTTTATAACTTTGGATCTTTTTGATGTACGATTTGTTGTTTTTGAGTTAGTTCTTGCCAACTTTATTTAAAATAATTTGTCAAATACACCCTGCTCCTTCTTCCTGCTTCTTTTTCGGGGTCCACCACCGCCACCATCTTGCAAAAAAATTTCACAGCTGTTTTGAAAAGATGATTTTGTCTAATGTCCTCAAGTTTAAGAATGCCATTGTCTTGCTGAAAATGGCTTCAATCAGACTTTCATTACAAGGAGAGACATCGCGCCCAATTCTCTTGTTTTATATCTCCACCAGCTACCCCAGCGTTCTTTAAGAAGGAACTAGAGAACCAGGATTCCATCGAGGGTGACGATGTAACCCTTCGTTGCGAGCTATCCAAGCCAGGGGTCTGCGTGGAATGGAGGAAAGGAGGTGTAGTTCTTGCACCTGGTAAGAAATATGAACTCTGGCAGGAAGGGTGCATTAAAGAGCTCCGGATATGGAACCTGGATCCGGAAGACAGTGGTTACTACACCTGTGATGCAGGAGATCAACTTACCACTGCCTCAGTGACAGTTCAAGGTAGCGTACAGAATCGCTGTTTGACCATATGTATAAATACTGTATATATATATATATATATATATATATATACTGTATATATATACTGTATATATATATATATATATATATATATATATATATATATATATATATATATATATATATATATATATATATATATATTACAGGGGTTCCTTGTTTTGAGTTATTTTACGATACTTTACAGTAGGTTAGTGATAGATGATGATGGGTTACTCAAGAAAAGTGGGTTATGTTTTCGCTGCTACAAACGGGAATCCCTGTACTACTGTCATGAAAATGTTGACACTGAGGTTGTTCCTGTATTTGTATTTTCACTCAACAGTAAAAGAGATCTACATTTTGTGTGGTCTTAAGCCAGTGGATGTGTTTGTTGGAGAATGGGCAACATTTTCTTGTCAGCTGTCTGGCCAGGCGCCCTGCAAAGTGCAATGGTGGTTGGATGGCACTTTGCTGAAAAGCGGCCCGGTTAATGAGATAGGGCTGAGTGAGGGCCACATTCACACACTCACCTTTAAGAACCTGGCCACAGATGACTCGGGCACTGTCATGTTCAAAGCTGGCAGTTTAACCTCTGCAGCCAAGCTCCTTGTCAAAGGTATCGCTGAAATGAACATGAACATAATCAAAGCCTTTTACACTCTGCAGAAAGTCAAGCAATGTGTTCGTGTAGTGATGAATCCCTTTTTAAAAACCGTTTCAACCATTCCATTCTACATGTATATAAAATACAGTGGAAACTCCAGATTCGACCCTCAAAGGGTGCGATTTAGAATGCACGTAAACATTTCTGGAAAGAAATATGCCTTTAGAGTCACAAGTCCAAATTGTCTTCTTGTGTTGATCACTCACCAACGGATTTGCCATCATAATTCATGAACATTTATTATTTACAATTGTTTTGTGAAGCAGCTATGAGAGGTAAAATCGATGTTAACACATTCCGCATAACAGTATAATCATTACGATAACTGAGCTTTTTCTAAATATACTCACTGGGGCGGGCCATAGATGAAAAAGGAGTCAATAATTAGGAAACACATTATTCTAAAAACATAGCTTTAATTTGTATTTCATGTAGTCTGTAACATGAGCAAATCAATTAAATGTGTCTCAATTCCAGTGCATGAACACATTTTAGTTTTATTACGCGAAACAAAATGTACTGGGTGGGCAGGAGGTCCTTCCAGATGACTAACAAACTACAATGAATGTAATCAGAGAGACAGGTCGGAAAGTACTTGGTGTATCGAATGGAAGAAAGGTAGATAAGGAGACTTGGTGGTGGAATGGGGAGGTGCAGGAGTTTACACAGAGAAAGAGGTTAGCAAAGAAGAAGTGGGACACTGAGAGGACGGACGAGAGTAGACAGCAGTACAAGGAGATGCAGCGCACGGATTACTTGTATGCGAGGCTGGACAGCAAGGAAGGCGAGACTGATCTTTTCAGGCTGGCAAGACAGAGAGACAAAGATAGTAAGGACCTGCACCAGGTTAGGGTGATTAAGGATAGAGATAGCAATGTATTAACAGGTGCCAGTAGTGTGATGGCAAGATGGAAAGAGTACTTTGAAGATGAATGAGGAAAATGACAAGGAACAAAGAGTAGATGATGTGACTGTTGTGGACCAAGACATAGCAATTGCAAACATTAGCAAGGATGAAGGGATGGGGGAGGCACTCGGGCCTGATGGTTTACCAATTGAGGTATGGAAGTGTCTAGGAGAGCTGGCAGTGGTGTTCCTGACAGGGTTATTCAACAAGATCCTAGATGGTGAACAGATGCCTGAAGAATGGAGACGAAGTGTAGTGGTGCCCATTCTTAAGAACAAGGGAGATGTGCAGAGTTGTAGTAACTACAGAGGAATAAAGTTAATGAGTCATACAATGAAACTATGAGAAAGAGTAGTTGAAGCGAGAATAAGAGCAGAAATGAGTGAAGCCAGTATGGCTTCATGCCAAAAAAGAATATGACAGATGCAGTGTTTGCTTTAAGAATGCTGATAGAATGCTGAAGTACAGAGAACGTCAGAAGGAATTGCATTGTGTCTTTGTAGATCTGGAAAAAGCGTATGACAGGGTGCCCAGAGAAGAGTTGTGGTATTGCAAGTCTGGAGTGACAGAACAGTATGTCAGAGCACTACAAGACATGTGTCATGACTGTAAGACAGTTGTGAGGTGTGCTGTCGGTGTGACGAAGGAATTCAAGGTGTGGAGGTGGGACTCCACCAGGGTTAAGTTCTGCGCCCCTTCTTATTCGCTATGGTGATGGACAGGCTGACAGACGATATTATCCAAGAATCTCTTTGGACCATGATGTTTGCAGATGACATTGTGATATGTAGCGAGAGCAAGGAACAGACGGGGGAGAAACTAGAGATGTGGAGGTATGCCCTGGAAAGGAGAGGAATGAAGATCAGCCGCAGCAAGACATTGTGATCTGTAGCGAGTGCAGGGAACAGGTGGGGGAGAAACTGGGGAGGTGTAGGTATGCCCTTGAAAGGAGAAAAATGAAGATCAGTGTGTGTGAATGAATGTGTGAAGGATCCAGGTGCAAGAGTGATGCAACTGGAAGAAGAGATAAAGAAGGTGGAGAATTTCAAGTACTTGGGGTCAACTGTCTAGAGCAGGGGTGTCAAAGTCATTTTTTGCCGCGGGCCACATTGTAGTTATGGTTTCCTCTCGAGGGCCGTTATGAATTTGAGGAACCCATTAGAATGTTTAAATCCCTTCAAATATTACATATAGAGCACACAGCAAATTAATGAATAACTCGTTTTCAAATCTGAAGTCAAGAATAATGACTTTTATTGTGGTTGACATCCAAAAATATGAAATTTTGGCTCAGATTTTAGCAATCATCATGGAATTTAACAAGTTTGATTTGCTTTCGCGGGCCGAAAAAAATGATGTGGCGGGCCGGATTTGGCCCGCGGGCCTTGACTTTGACACCTGTGGTCTAGAGCAATGGAGAGTGTGGAAAGGAGGTGAAGAAGCATGTCCAGGCAGGCTGGAACGGCTGGAGAAAAATGTCAGGTGTGATGTGTGATAGAAGTGTTTCAGCTAGGATGAAAGGAAAAGTGTATAAAACGGTGGTGAGACCAGCCATGATGTTTGGACTGGAGACAGTGCCACTGAAGAAAAGACAGGAAGCAGAGCTGGAGGTAGCAGAGCTGAAGATGTTGAGGTTTTCTTTGGGAGTGACCATGTTGGATAGGATCAGGAATGAGTACATTAGAGGGACAACTCACATTAGAGGCTTTGGAGAGAATGTCAGAGAGGCCAGACTGAGATGGTTTGGATGTCCAGAGGAGAGAGAGTGACTATATCGGGAGTAGGATGCTGAGCCTTGAACTGCCAGGCAGGAGACCGAGAGGAAGACCAAAGAGGAGGTTTATGGATGTTGTCAAAGAGGACATGAAGGTAGCTAGTGTCAGAGAAGAGGATGGACAAAACCAGGTTAGATGGAGGACATTGATTCGCTGTGGCGACTCCTGGAGGGAAAAGCCAAAAGGAAAAGAAGAAGACAAAAGAAAATGTATATAAAAATGTATAGACTAGCACATAATACAGTAAAGTCTCGTTATATCGATATTCAAGGGAGTCCGAAAAAATATCGATATAACCGGGACTATCGATATATCCGACCCTGTTTGCATGTAATTTTCTCCGTGCGTGCATAGAAATAGTATCGATATAACCGGGACTATCGATATATCCGATATCGATATAACGAGACTTTACTGTACCTGAAATAATATTAGGATACAGCATCTGCAAACATTTATGTTGCTTCTCTTTTACACATTTGTCACATTGGTCTTCAAAGCACAAGTAGTTTTACATAATTAGCTGGCGACCAGTGCAAGTTGTCCTCTGCCTCTCGCTCAAAATCACCTGACAAAGGCTGCAGCTCACTCGAGAGAGACCCTTATAAAGATTATCAGTTCAGACGATGGATGGATGGATGGATGGATGGACGTACAATATTATTTAAATATTTACAAAGTTCTTTGAGACTGAAACCAGTCTGATGGAATTGTACATTTGCCTGTAAAGGCAAAGTAAGTCCAGCTTCCATTCAGCGACGATGTGAATCTGAGAGTGAAGAGGGGTCTTTCTCAATGTGCACCCTGGACCGACTGGTGACACGACAAGCACAAAACGCACACAATGAATGGATAGGTGAATTGAATTCTCTTTGCATGACAACAACTGAAAGGTCAGCAAGTGTCACGGAAAGGATGATGTTTGACTTGGAGATTCCACTGTCAATATAATAATCGTGTCCAACGTGGTTTTCTGCAGAGGCTCGTAAAAATTGAAATGAACTAATTGAGACTTCACATTCATGTTGAATTGCTTGAACTTGTTTTATGTATTTATTTGGTTTTTTTAAGTACGTCATGCAACTTGGTTTGGCACAACAGCAAATTTAAAAAAAAGACCTTGTGTTTTGGATTTTGTTTTTGATACAGTAGACCCCCCCCCCTCTCTCTCTTTCTCTCTCCGTCTCTCTCTCTCGCTCTCGCTCTTGCTCTTGCTCTTGCTCTTGCTCTTGCTCTTGCTCCTGCTCCTGCTCCTGCTCTTTCTCGCTGTCTCTGCCTCTCACTCTCTCTGTCCCATCCACATCTCAACCATCCATATTTTCAGTGGAAAGTTTCTGATTAAAACTGGACTTCTCAGAAATATGAGTTGGAGCTGAGTCAATAGAAAAAGTTTGTCGGTCTCCCATAACTGGTCAGTGCACTATCTATCTGACCTTTCAGTCAGTAGCATGTGTTTTTAGTCTAGAATCTGGTTAAATTGCATCAGAAGTAATGTAACTAAGTTAGATGTAAGAATTATGCACAGTTGTGCGATATTCACCAATGTTTACTTTTCGAGGGACCTAGCTGAGAACCAGAACCTAACCCCCTTGAAAAGATGGGGTCTACTGTATTAAGGATTTTGTCATTCAAAAAATGAATCATTTGGGGAAGTCACTCCAAGTAGTGCAGTGCTGCTCCACCCATCCATTCTGGCCTGTTGCTTTCCACTAATGACTGACTTATTTTACCATTTGACCAAATGAATCTGTCATTAGCTTGAATGTACGCTTGCCTCTAACATTTGATTACCCATGCTTTTGCACTTAAAATGGCGTCCTTTGTCAATTGCAATTTAAACTGTAATCTTGACATAACTTGTTTTTTTTTTACCTCCAATATTTGTCAGGTCAATTCGTAGACCAGGGTCACCACTCGGGTGGCTGTTGGAATGTTATAGAAGGTATCACTTGAAAATCCAGATGGCAGAGATTCAAACAGTGTAAAAATCACAATGTGTATTATTTTCAGCTGTGAAATGGGAAGTTTTATTTGGACCTACTTTAAAATATAAATTATTGACATTCATGTCAGTAATGTTAGTTTGCATAACAAAGCAAGAAAATTGTTTATGGCAATATATCCAGTTTAGGCTGAGCCGTTTTTGGGAATAACTTATACTGTGGATAGACAGCAATACAAGGGAGTATTTGTTCTATGAAATCATATTTCTTTGTAGAAATATGATGTAGAAATGGGGGACAAGCAATTTCCCCAACAAGAAAATCTACAATATATATTTCGGAATTGCTCAACATAAAATATTGCCTTGAAATTTAGATTTCAGGCCACTTTTTGTGGTGTATTTGGATATCGGTTTCCTTTTCATTGTGAGAAATCAAAATGCCAGAGCACTAACTTCACAGATCTCAATACTATTCAAAAAACAAATAACCGGTAAGTTGTGCAAACTTGTTCATCAAACTGATAGCTCCTTGTATGTATCCGTAGCTAAAAAGCGGCCCTCACTTTCAAAATGCTTGGTGACCCCTGTCTACTATACTATCATCCAACTATAATATCATCACTCACCTCAAAAGTTGCTGGTTATAAAACCTTCATTTGGCATGCACTGTACAAATATGAGTCTTAAAACACCACCCTGACCTTTGACCTTTGACACCTGACCTTAACCTCAGATCCCACAGTTGAAGTGGTGAACGACATGGAGGACCTTAGGGTGGTCGAGAACCAACCGGCTGAGTTCATCTGCCAGTTTTCGCGGCCGGTGAAGGCCGAGTGGAAGCGAGATGGTCAGCTGTTGCAGCCTGACGGCTGCAGGGTATTAGTGGAGCAGGACTGGACTGTGTCTCGCTTGTACATTAGCCGCGTGTGTGCTGAAGACAGGGGCACATACTCCTGTGAGGCAGAGGGGATCCGTGTGGTTGCTTCGCTTCATGTGGAAGGTGAGCTCTCCTCCACATGGAAAGAGCAACGACCTTCGGGGCCTCACCTACCTGGGAATTTTGTGGCGCTATCAACTGATCTGCTGCTTTTTATTTTTTTCACATCATCAAGTGCAAAGAATGTGTCTCTTCAATCCCTTCTTTTTTTTCTCCCCTATAGCCAAACCTATCAACATAGTCCAAGGCCTAGAGAACATGGAAACCTTTGATGGAGGAGAAGCTTTGTTTGAGTGCGCCTTGTCTCGCCCGGAGAACAAAGACTGTCTGTGGCTCCTGGATGACAAACCGGTGAATGAATCCCCCAATGCTGAGATTGTGTCCTTTGAGAGCGGCCGTCGTCACCTGCTCCTCCTCAAAGAGCTCCGTGTTAGTGACAGCTGCACAGTTACCTTCAAGGCTGGCACGGCGTGTACATCTGCCCAACTTGCTGTCAAGGGGTGGCAACTAGGTGTGGCAAAGCATCTGGAGGATGTGGTGGCTGCTGTCGGTGAGAGGGTGGAATTTGGTGTGGAGCTAACTGAGCCCGTGCTCGCGTCGGAAATCATGTGGTATGCCAACGGAGTTGAGCTCAAGCCCGGCCAACAGTGGATCACCAGGAATGACGGATGTTGCTATCGCCTCATCCTGAATCAGGCACCGCTTATGGCTCAACAGGAAATAACCTTTGCAGCCCGTGACGCTATCTCTATGGCTAAGCTCTCCGTTATTGGTGAGTCTTGCAGTTCATTAGTCTGTTTTTCATGATGGGTGAATTGTTAGAACAAATTACAAAAAAACATGGCTGAATTGTAAGAGTGAGATGAATTTGTACACATTTCTCATTTCTTTTGCAAAATTTCTCAGACATTGTAGATTTTTTAAACAGAAATGTTGTAATTATTGAAGAATATGAAATCTGAATTTTTTAATCATTTGAAAAATGATGAATTTCAGTTTGAGTCATCAAATTAATGTTTTTTATTGATTTGCTTATGTTTAAAAGGCATCCTTGGGAATTTGCATAATGATTTGTTGAAAAGCTGACATTTTTGATACATGATGATATTTTTAATATTTTTTTTCTTCAATGATTTCAATGGTTTTTGTGTCTTGTGGAAAATGTGGAAATTATCCGAAAGTTAAAAAAATGAAGCCCATGTAAAAAGTTATCAAGATGTCCTTAGTAAGCCGGGTTATTTTGATTTCACACGATAATCGGTCAACCTGTTCAGGGTGTCCCCAGCCACCTGCCCAGAGCGCTAGGATAGGGTGCAGCACCCACCGCGACCCGAGTGTGGATAAAGTGGTCTGTAAAATGAATAGATAGATGGAGATAGATATAGGTTTTCAGAGTCAGACGTTTCGTGTTGTGTCATCCTTTATGAGTAAGAATCTACTTCAAAGTCGGGCTGCTTTCTTCATCGCAGCTGTACCAGACCCACCGGAGGATCCTGAGGTCCTTAGCAAGACCAAAGAATCGGTCACCCTTTCCTGGTTCACTCCTCTACATGACGGAGGAAGTACCATTCTGGGCTATAAGGTGGAGATGAGGCTGGCAGAAAGCGCTCTCTGGCTTCCGTGCCACTCCACTCTCGTGAGCAACACTGACTTTGTGGTGGGAAATCTCACCCAGGGTACCGGCTACAGATTTCGTGTGGCAGCCATCAACAGGGCTGGTACAGGGGAGCCTGTTGAACTTCCTCAGACTGTGGAGCTTGGTGAGTGGACCATTCAATATTTAAGTCAGCCATACACCAAGCGACTCCTCTGAACTGTACAATTGTGGAAATCAATTTGCAATCTGAAATTGACTCTTCACAATCAGTATTAATGGACATTGTAACGATAGTCGCAGTCGCAATATTTATTTGACACTTATTTTTCAAATTGGACCTCATAGGGCCAGTATGGTGTGTACACATGATTATAGTCAGCCATCAGCAACACTTTTTAGTATGTTGTATTGGACTTCTGTCACGTTGTTGGAAAAATATTGATTCTGGAGTGTTTTGGTTGATATATATATAGCACTGTTGTGTGTTGTATTGCATTTTTGTGTCATATTAACAATTCCTTCTCTGGAACATAACAGTGTCCCAAGTACCAAATGCATAGCCCGCCAGTCCTTGAGATTGCATTGTTTCTCCAAGTACTGCCAAAAGTCTCATCTAAAATGTTGTGTATCGATAGAAATGGAGGTAAAAGAAAATGAGTCTGAGCAACTCGGACAGCCCAGCCTTCCTCCAGAGGCTGCTGAAGAAGGAGATCTGCATGAACTGTGGGAGGCGTCGGCCAAGAAAAGGCGCATGAGTCGTGAGCCGACTCTGGACTCCATTACAGAACACCCAGAGGATGATAAAAAAGGCAGCCCAAAGACAATAGAGCAGAAGGAGAGCAGTGCTTCAGAGAAGATGGATTCAATATCAAAAGAGAGTGAGCACACCAAGAAACAGACTGAGTCTCAATTGCACACCAGTTCTGAGGAGTCCCATGATGAGTCTTTGCTCGTGTCCTACCTTAAGAAGAGCAGTCAGCTTCAATCTTCAGCCACGGTTGCAACCTCCGATGACCGGTCATCAGCCACCGAGCGCTTCTTTAAACACTTTCAGATGACCGACCAGAAAACAACAGTTCAGCAGACCGAAACAAAGCAGGCGTCTACACAAGAAACTGAGATCCTGGAGATCAGCAAGGAAGACGAACCAGAGCTCAGGGAAGCAGCCATCAAGATCCAAGCTGCTTTCAAGGGCTACAAGGCACGCAAGGACATGCGGCCGGTTTTCAAGGAGGTTTTCAAAGACCAGACTAAAGAGCCTAATGGGACCATACATCTGGAGTGTGTGGCGGAAGGAAAACCCGATAAGGTGCGTTGGCTGAAAGATGGGGAGCCGCTGTCAGATGGTAAACACCACCACATCGACATCTACAACAATGGCACTTGTTCCTTGGTCATCACTGCCATCACCACCAAAGACACGGGCGTTTACACATGCGAAGTCAACAATAAGTTCGGAGTCATCTCTCACAGTGCAAAGGTTTCCGTGGGAACAGTGAGAGAATCATGCGGTCGGCGTCCGCTGACAGTTGGCTACAGTGCTGACAGTGAGCCAGACAGCTCATCAGGCAGCGAGATGGACGAGTCGCTGAGGCAGGCGAGCAGACGCCTCCGCCGATTGCTGCGTACGCGCCTCCCGCCAGATGTGGAGGAGGAACCTTTCATCAGTGCAGATGAAGGAGAACTCTGCCCTCCGGATCCTCACACTTACCGTGAGGATGACAGGTATATTTACCTCCGGTTTGACACGTGGTTAGAGGCGGAGGTGGCATCCAAGAGGTTCCAGGAGATGTTTACAGTCCACGGAGTCCCTGTGGAGACCAGCATCCTAGAGGCCGGACATCACAAAGTGGAGCTGCGGATTAGGAAGATGGAGTTCACACAGGATGGCACGGAAACGCCCACTCAAGAAAAACAACCTCCAGCATTATTATCTGGAGCTTCTGGTAAGATCAAGAGTATTGCTGATATTTCCTCTTCTTATTCTCTGTTGATGAGTGTCTATGAAAATACAGTTCACTGGAAAGACAGTAGCTCTGAATCAGTTTCACACGAGAGCAGCTATTGGTCCACTTATTTACTAACTGGCTTTTTAGTATGTAAAAACAACAATAGACTTTTGGACATTTGGAGATACATTAAAAGTAAAAGTGAAATCCACCGAATTGTTTGATTCGATATCATTATTTCATTCAATTATATTTCATTTGATGATATTTTATTTGTTATCTTAAAAACATAGAAGATGACACACAAGTGGTAAACGAAACCCAGTCTTTCAAATGCAAGTCAAAGGTCTTTGTTTTTAAAAAGATGATCACTGCTATCTGAGATGACAGAGGAACAGGAAGTAGACGGATGCCTAAATTCACAAATTCATTTCACAGGTTTGCCTTGGTGGAGGTCTTTTCTTTAAATACTTTTGTATTCCTCCTCCCCCAGCCGCTCCTGTCTTCTTGACAGAGTTACAAAATCAGGATGTGCCCGAAGGCTATCCGGTTAGCTTTGACTGCGTGGTGATCGGCAAGCCTTCGCCCGCTGTGCGCTGGTACAAAGATGGCAAAGTGCTGGAAGAGAATGACCACTACATGATCAATGAGGACCAAGAAGGCTGCCATCAGCTCATCATCACTGCCGTGCTGCCCTCCGACATGGGAGTCTACCGTTGCACGGCGGAAAACACCAGCGGCATCGCGGCCACCAGGACCGAACTCAGGGTTGACAGTGAGTTGAACCTCATTTTTCACTCACACATCTCACGTTTCGGGATCTCACAGTTCTGGCTGTATTTCTTCTATAATGATGATCATGAAAGACTTTGGACTAACAAGATATCTTGAAAAAAATATGTAGGTTGAACCACCAACTGGTCCTCAGATGCAGCACTAACTCATCACCTTCTCTGTTAGTGTCCTGCAGCTCCGATTATGACACTGCTGCTGATGCCACTGAAACCTCGTCTTACATCAGTGCCAAAGGCTACTTGTCCAGGTACTAACCTAAAGTTTTCAGATAGTGTGCATCTGATGCCTTGATCAGGAAGTTATTTTGTCACTCTTCAAGCAGGGAGACCGAGACCTTTGAGTCCGTGACGGAAGATGATCAGTTGCCTCAAGTTGTGGAGGAACTTCATGATGTTCACGCTATCCCAGGTTCACCAATGGCAAAGATGCAGCTCAGAGTCAAAGGTACAGTGAGAAAATTGGTCATGGAATCGGCTGTGATTGTAAAGATCATCTGGTGTTTTTTGTTTGGTTGTTTTTTGGCAGGTTTCCCCAAACCCAGAGTGTACTGGTTCAAAGACGGCCACCCTATACACGGCTCCGAAAGGATTTTGCTGTTAGCGCAGCAAGACCTTCACAGCCTCGAGATCCTGGAGGTGAAGAAAGAGGACATGGCGGAATACTCGGCCTACATCAGTAACGCGGCTGGTTCTGCTTACTCTTCTGCCCGGCTCATTGTTCTAAGTGTGTACGCCAGATTATTAAAAAAAAATAGGACATGAGATGGCATACGGATTTTAAGAACCACTGTTTTATTTCAGATCCAGGGGAGATTATACCTCAAGATGTGAAAGGTAATTAGATCTACTTTCATCCATACTTAACATGGAAAATGGAACTTACACAACCATGGCATATCTATCCCACATGTGCTCATTTTGTTGTTTTTTTGTTGTTCTTTTTAACCATATATCATATACTTAAATGTGACTCAGCATTACTTGTTTACTATGATCTGTATTTTGTAGAGTCACTGGAGTCTCTGGTGCCACCGCGTTTCCTCGAAAAATTCTGCAACAGAAAAGTGAAACAAGGAACCAGCATCACATTATCCGTCAAAGTTGAAGGTTTATACACCACATGCTTGAAAAATATTGTTTTTATTGTTGTTGTTTTTTTTCCTCCATTTCTGCACTTTCACCCACTCTGTACATATGCCTTTAGGCTATCCCACCCCAATGGTCTCATGGCTAAAGGAGGAGTCGGTAGAGGATGTGCTGTGGATTAAGCCTGATACCAAAGGATACAAAGTAGCAAGCTCCGGCCGCCAACACAGTCTCATCTTGATGGATGTTGGAACCGAGTACACCGGAGCCTACACCTGCATTGCCACCAATAAGGCGGGACAGTCCATCTGTACTGCCCACCTCGAGGTGGATGACAGTAAGAAAAAAATTGTAATTTCATTGACCAAGTGAGCAACATACAACAACAAATTGTTTTACCCCTCTTGACAGTAGTTTGCGGAACCTCCAAAAATGAACGCACCTAAATTTAGGGTTCATCCAATATTGTTCTGCAAGAATACCATTGATGTCAAACAAATTAGGAGTGACATTGAATAAACTTTCAACGCAATCAGCTTCTTTAAAGTGAAATCCTGGTCACATTTTCTTCGAACTAATATGTTCTTTATAGTTGTATTAACTTCATCCTGTCTACTTGATATCTAATTCAAAACAGATTATTTTCTTACATACAGTGTATTTGACGAAGGCGGAAGTATACGCCGAAACATGTAAGGTAATTGAACACCTAAAATACTCTGTCTGTAAGAAAATAATCTGTTTTGAATTAATATGTTCTTTGTTCCCCGACTAGTCAAAACAAGTTATTCTGATTAATATGGTGTTGATCAATTCAGAACTAATCAGATCAACCATTTGGATACTATACTACCTCCTGCTGTCAGCTGATATTTACGTCAAAGTTCCTTCGTGCGTGCATTGCGAATATCACGGCTGACCTGTTTACCATGTTTGCTCATCAGACGTTCACAATGGGAACACACTGCATTTTTCACTGTGAGAAAAACATGTCTTGAAATCGGAATTACTTGGACCAACCCAACTTATTGTTTAACTTTGGAAGTTCCAATGTATTACTACTGGATGATCAGTCCAGCTCCACCTTTGTATTTATAAGTTGTTCTCATTGTTTTTCTCAGCTCCACCACAAAAGAAAGAGACCAAGGCTTCAGAGTATGTTTTTTAATTTTTATTATGATTAATTCTTTAGATAGAAAATAACAAATGCAAATGTGATGTATCATTTTCATAAATCAGAGTTCTCGGGATTACTGTCAGTCCACCAGAGGAACATGCAAAGAGAGGAAAGGGCAAGTATCACTTTAAAACATTTGGTAATTTAATAATAATTAGTGTCATGTAAATCTGAACTAATAGTATTAAGCAGATTCTTTACTTACAGACAGTGTAGGTGTTCAATCAGCTGACATGTGTCGGCGACTACTTACGCCTTGTCATGTCAGCTAATTGAACACCTACACTGTCTGTAAGTAAAGAATCTGCTTAATAGTAGATATCAAGTAGACAGGATGAACTTAGTACAACGAACTGAACTAATAGTGTTTTGCAATTTGTTTCAAGAGAGCAAAATGTCCTACCTTGGTGAAGTTGGCTCCGAGGAATTTCTCATGAAACTCACCTCACAGATCACGGAAATGGTATCGGCCAAGATTACGCAAGGTATGTTTGTACTCTATAAACTGGGCCATCCTTACAGTATAGTCGCTGCAGTGTATTTACGAAATAGCAAGTCAAATAATATCACATTTTATGGATTTTGATTTCATTGCCATTGTCATCATCCACACGCTGTGCAGCTATTCTTCACTTTCTTGCCTGCACCTTCTTGAGCTTGTTGGCCCTATGCTTTTATTGTCGACCATGACTCGTGTTTGTCTGCACGTATGGCTTGTGTGATGTGTTTTACAACGTCCAAGTCTATCTTGCTTCATTCAAGCAACACATCTTGACCAGTTAACTATGCCATCACTTGACTAATAGCACCCTCCCAATGCTCAACCAATCATGAATGTGTTATTCAGACAGCATACAGAATCAGGAAGTGCTCCAGTGGATGAAATCCTGGCCCAAAACGACCAGTATGTATTACAAATGCATCTATTGTCATATACCGTAAATTAAGACTTTTGCACATGATGATGATGATGATGATAATGATAATGATGAAGCACAGACAAATTATTTATTTATTTAGAATGAAATCTCAGATGCAACAACAGCATTTGCTGAAACCACAATAGTTTTCTAATTTCTCTGTTGTATTACGAATGCCTATTGACTACTAATCTGTCTGTCCGACTGTCTATCCATCTTCTATCATGATCTATACATGATGGAGTATCTGTTTAATATACGTGTATTTTAGTTTATCAAATTAGACATTTTGACCACTATTTTCTTTTTTCATTGATAGCACGAGTCAACAGCACATTTCAAGCAGAGATGGATGTTTGTGTCCCTAAATGCATTTTTGAGGCTGATTTCAAAAATATCTTTACATATTTTTATTTATGTATTTGTTCATTTAGTTACTTGTAAGCACAGCTGTTTTTTAATATTATTTTGATGATGATGATGATGATGATGATGATGATGATGATGATGATGATGATGGTGGTGGTGATGGTGATGATGGTGGTGATGGTGATGATGGTGATGATGGTGATGGTGATGAAGATGAAAACCTAACCTTGCGTGGAGGGATGCCTCCGAGTGACTTGATGGGGGAACGTAGAGCACGCAGCTATATGCACACCAGCTGGCGGGGAAAGAGGTGGGGTCCCACCAGAAGGTGAGGCACCCAACTTTCACCCCACCAGAACGGAAGGGAGTTGGAGTAGCCACCCCACAACCTTCCTTAAATAATAAACAGGCGAGTGCCCTTTTGAGGCCTGCACTGGGTGTGACCCTCGCAAGGAGGGGGGCAAATCCCTGATGAACGATGAGGAGGAGGAGAAGGATGATGACACAACCTAATGTCCACTTATCCATTTTCTAATCCACTTATTCTAACAAGGGACGTGGGGTGTGCTGGAGCCTATCCCAGCTGTCTTTGGGTCTTTGGGCAGTAGGCAGAGGACACCCTGAACTGATCGCCAGCCAATCGAAGAGCACACATTACCATCCAGCCCCACAATCGCTTCTTGGGACAATTTGAAATGATTCATTAGCCATTAGTTCTGGGAATAAATTGTCTAGAAAAGGTGACTTGCATCTCTGAGAAAAATTATCAGGTTTATTATGATATTTCCATATATTACTGTTAATTAATTGTATTATATTTTATACAGACCATTATTATTGTCCTTAACCTTCTTTGCGAAATGATTAGTAAGACTATGAATAAATGTATTTTATTGCCACAACACTTACGTTCATAAATTGTACCATTAATTATATTTCATTAAAATGTTATTGTATTTTCTGGTATATAAGGTGCACCGGACTATAAGGCGCACCTTCAATGAATGAAAAAAGTTTTCAAAATAAAATTCATGAATATATAAGTTTTCCAAATATAAGGCACACCACATTATATATATATATATATATATATATATATATATATATATATATATATATATATATATATATATATATATATATATATATATATATATATAAGGCGCTACAGTCGAGGCTTGGCCTACACACTACTTCTTCTACAGGGGGAAATGGAGACGGTGGCTGCTGACAGTAGTTGCGAGACCCGTTGTGGCTCAATATGACTTCACATATCAGGCGCGCCTGCATATATGGTGCAGGGTCAAGGCTTTTGAGTACACCTTATACACCGGAAAAATAGGTTAGTTTGGGTTTCGTTTTTATTTTTAAATACGTATTTTTAAGTTTTGATTTATTGATTGGCTGGTTGATTCACGTGTCTCAAACTGATTTGGTCCACATGTTCATTTGTATGGCCAAATGTGATTCCTTGCTCATGAAATACTTTCGGTGATTGTAATTTACATCTTCGTTGATACAAATATACGTATATCGGAGTGCTGATTCAACTGGTCATGTGCCACAAGTGAACTGGCACGGTACAAAAAGAGGTTAGGTGGTATTTGACAGCTGTCACAAGAGACAAAACTGTGCTACGAATACTCTTCCGCTAATATTCAAATGACTCCAGCTTCCATCCCTCCCTGCTGTGTCAGGCTCATTGCGTGTACCAGGTGCAGATAGTGACGACGATACCAAGACCCCTTCGGCTTCCCCTCACCACGGTCGCTCTCGTCCATCCTCCCTGGTGGCTGACTCCTCGTCTGAGTCTGATGAGGGAGATGCCAGGGGAGAGGTGAGACCTTGCCATTTGAGAAACACCTTATGTGTCACGAAAAGTGATGGCAACCCTGTGCACGCAGATGTTTGACATCTATGTGGCGACGGCCAACTACGACCCCATCGTGGCCACCAAAGAATCCGTCTCATTGAAGGAGGGTCAGTATGTGGAGGTGTTAGATTCGGCCCACCCGCTCAAATGGCTCGTGCGGACAAAACCCACCAAGACGACGTCATGCCGCCAAGGCTGGGTGTCACCTGCCTATCTGGATAAAAAGTTCAAAGTATGCCTGCGTAGCATCGTATCACTGTTTTGGTTGCCATGTGCAAAGGGATGTGGCATAAAGAGAAGTTTCAGTTCTTCCACTGATGATAAACGTGTACCTCCAGCTATCTCCTGATTCGGGTGACCTTCCTGAGACAAGCATTGAGGAGGTGTCTGAGGGAGAATACAAGAAGAAGTTATTGTAAGTAAAACAAATCTTTCGATCCTTACAAATACAATCCGCCTCTTAATCAGCATCTTTGGTATCTTCTGTAGCCAGTTGATTCATGAAATCACAAACGCCGAATCAGAATTTGTCAAAGAAATAGACTTCTTCACAAGTCATCACCTGAGGCACGCCGACTCTGCTGATGCACCGAGTGACGTCAGCGTCCAGAAAGAGTTCATCTTTAGGAACATTGACGACTTGAAAGACTTCCATTACAGGTATGCTCGCTGCCTCGCCATGACCAGCTCGTCTTTGGGAGAAGCTTGGTGGCAGTGACATTGCCGTATGTGCATTGTAGGGCGTTCCTGCCAAAGCTGAGAGATTGTGAGACGGATGACGATGTCGCCATGTGCTTTCTGAAGAATAAGGAAGGCTTTGAAAAGTACCTGCAGTATCTTGTAGGCCAGAGCCAGGCTGAAAGTGCCATCAGTGACAAAACGGTCCACCGCTTCTTCAAGGTATCACTTCTCGTTTTCACGTTGCCTCTTGCCTCTTTTTATACTGCCAAGCCAGTGAAGTTATTTATGCATACTATCCATTTTCCACAATTGACTGTAAGCGTGAATGCTTACAGTCAAAGCATTCACACTCCTACAACATGACAACATTGTACATTTCACATGCTGTCAAGTTGAGTTTGTGTTAAGATATAAATAACACGAATTAGAATTAGCGTATTTTCCGGAGTATTAGGCGCGTCCCCAATGAATGGTGTATTTTCAAACTTTTTCCATAGATAAGGCGCACCAGAGTATAAGGCACACCTTCAATGAATGAAAAAGTTTCCAAATATAATATATAAATATATAAAAGTTTCCAAATACAGTAAAGTCTCGTTATATCGATATCGGATATATCGATAGTCCGGTTATATCGATACTTTTTCTATGCACGCACGGAGAAAATTACATGCAAACAGGGTCGGATATATCGATAGTCCCGGTTATATCGATATTTTTTCGGACTCCCTTGAATATCGATATAACGAGACTTTACTGTATAATATATCAATGTTTCCAAATATAAGGCACAACACATTATAAGGCTCTACAGTAGAGGCTGGGGTTACGCACGACTTCCCTCTACCGGGTGAAATGGAGTCGGTGGCTGCTGACAATAGTTGCGAGACCTGTCGTGGCTCAATATGACTTTACATATAAAGTGCATATGTGTCTAAGGCACAGGGTAATTTGTGAATAAAATCAAGGCCTTTTGGTGCTTTTTGTTGAGGCACTTTGCAGTATAAAGCGCTCCTTCCATGAATGGCCTATTTTAAAAGTTTTTTTTGTATTAGAAATATGTGTTGTGGCGCGCTGCATTATAAGGTACTGCGTTTAGAATGGAAGCCAAAATCTACAATAGGGTGTGCGGTTGCGCTATGCATCCACTAGATGGAGTTACACAAAAGCAATACTACACAACATACGAGCTGTCTTTAGAGCAGACATGTTCATAAGTGGCCAAATGCCGCTCGTAGTAAATTTTCTTCTGGCCGTAGCCTGAGTCAGAAAATCAATATCCCACATGTAGAATGAATGCACTGGGCCGTAGTGCTGTTAGCTGTGTGTGCTAAGTGCTGCCATCTACAAGCTCAATTAGGAACAGCAAATTAGTATATGAATCTTCTTCTTTTCCTTTCGGCTTTTCCCTTCACGGGGTCACCATAGCGAATCAGTGTCCTCCATCTTCAGAGGGTTAATTCACATGTTTGTTTTGGCCAAGCTTTTACGTCGGATGCCCTTCCTGACACAACCTTCTGTATTTATACCGGCTTGGGACCGGCACAAGAAGACACTGGCTTGTGTCCCTGTGAGGCTACAGAACAAGTAACTCTATGAATTTAATAAAGATGAAGATGGTCAGTAAAAGGCTCCCAAACATAAAATGGTCATCGGCACAGCAACATTCAAAAAAGCAAGACTCTACTCATTATTTGATGACAAATTAGTATATGAGTAATGGACTGAATGAGCACCCCAATTTTCTAAAATGGTGATTTTCATTTTTTTTAATTCTCAAATGGCGACCACGAACAAAAGAACAGATTAATTGTGTTCAACTGTTACAATAAAGTTAAAGTATTAAAAAAAGTGAAGTTGAGTGAATTTTCAATGTCAATTCAATTTTGATATCCATGTTTCAAATGAACCAAAAGACATGCTTAAGATATACGAAATTACATAAAAAAACATGCAAAACATAGAATGGCTCGCTGAAATTTAGTTAAAATAATTGTCGTCTATGTAAAAAACGTCCACCAAGGTTGGGCCCCCTACATTTCAAGCACACCAAATCTGGCCACCTTTGCAAAACGTTTCACCACCCCTGCTTTAGAGCTTTTTAACCGCTGCAGGTATATTATTGTCAACTGGTCCTAACACGGACAAAAAATAAATACAAATGGCATGACAAACCAATAAATGAACGACAAAACTTATGAAGACAATTGATTCAACAAAAAGGCACACAAATGTCATGGGCTCACATCTATCCGGAGCTAACTGTCTTTAGTAATCTTCCTTGTCTCCTTCTCTCCTTTAGTCAGTCGTGAGCTTTTGGAGAGCTCACAAAGATGTCTGGTTGAGTGTAGCAATGGCATGTCAGTTACTTTTGGGCAGAACCCTTTTAGGATGCAATTGGTTCCTGCTAATAATTGTCACTAGATAGCATCGGTCTCTTTATATTAGGCGCGTCGGATTATGGGGTACGCTGTCACTTTTTGAGAAAATGGAATGCCTTTGGGTGCCCCTTACAATGCATAAAAGACACTTGGGTTCCATAGTGTAGTGGTTATCACATCTGCTTTACACGCAGAAGGTCCTGGGTTCAAGCCCCAGTGGAATCACCTCTTTTTGCGAATGTCCCCACTGTGGGACTATTACATGTTTTCTGATAGTTTTGTTCTTTTCCTTTCATTTATGGATTAAGTGGGACCTGTTGTTCCTGCAGAAACATGCATCATCGGGGAGTAACTCCAGATGGTTCTGGTTTTGTACAACCCTTCCCATTATGTCATAACAGGAGTACACTGAGAAGGAGCAAGCCAATGCAGACCCAGCTAGCCCGCCTATACGCAGCATCAACGCCTACCTGCTACAACCGCTGGACAGGATTCAGAAGTACAAGGTCTTCCTCAAGGTGACGTCCAATAGTTGTGTGTTTCTTTCGAGATGTTGAATCATCTCGGTTGTAATGCACCTGACTCTTCAACATTCCCAGGAGCTCATTCGAAACAAGGCCAGAAATGGCCAGAACTGCTGCCTCCTAGAAGAAGCGTACGCTATGGTGTCGGCACTACCACAACGTTCAGAGAATACCCTCCACGTCTCCTTGATTGAGAACTACCCTGCCAACCTCGAAGCATTAGGAGAGCCTCTTAGACAGGTGTGTGTTCAGTTTGACCTAATTTCTTTTCAGTCATATAACTTTAAAATGTTTACATGGTTATTAATTTCAGCATTCACATTAATGACCACAGAAATGCTGTTTGGGAATTTTCAAATTCTCAGATGCATATTTTTTTTGTGTGTGCTGTATCCCCACATGTTCTCTGTGTAACTTTGATTCAGCGTGATTTTGCTCAATTTACTTTTATCCATGACCTTTTCCTTTTTTTCCCCGACAAGGCAAAGCTGTTTTTTGACCAAAACCTCTCAGGGATGAAAATAACAGTATAGTTGTATTAAGTTCATCCTGTCTACTTGATATCTAATTTAAAACAGATTATTTTCTTACAGTGTTTTTTAGGTGTTCAATTACCTGACATGTTTCGGCGTATACGCCTTCGTCTGAGTGTCACGGTTGAATTAAATAACAGTATAATACAGACCTCCACTTCTCCACTGTCTCACTACTAGGGTCCATTCCAAGTTTGGGAGGGGGCTCCTGGAATAAGAACATCTTCTCGAGGTCACCACCGCCACGTCTTCCTCTTTAAGAACTACTGCATCATCTGCAAATCCAAGAGAGATAGCAACATCGATTCGCAATCATACGTCTTTAAGAACATGATGAAGGTGAGACTCGACAACCCTGTGACTAATCTGTCACAAACTGCATCTCACTTTTTGATTTGCACCCTGCCATAGCTGAACAACATTGACGTGAATGACGTGGTGGAGGGCGACGATCGTGCTTTTGAGATCTGGCACGAACGTGAAGATTCGGTGAGGAAGTACACTTTGCAGGCCCGAACCGTGACCATCAAAAACTCTTGGCTGAGAGACTTCAGAGAACTGCAGCAGAGATACAGCATGCCCGCCTGGAGTAAGTCGACCAAACTTTTGTCTTCATTTCATTGTCAAACTCTCATGACCAGATGGCCTGTTGAAATCTCCACTCAAAACAAATACTAACCTACTTTACGGAAACAAACGCTTCCTTTTTCTTGAGGGCAAAAATGGGTATCACTTCATCAAATTCACTGCATCAATTATGATGGACATTTGATAACCAAAACAGCAGCACGTGCTGAAATGCATCAGAATCAGAAAACCTTTAATTCGTGTCCAAAATATACAGTACTGTTAGGGCCATTATTAATGAAGCAGGAATCAAAAGTAAGAACAAACAAGATGATTTAATCTCTTTGTATGGTACAAAAGCATGTTTCTTCAAGGGCAGTGGGAGGGGGAGAGAGAGAGGGGCAAGCCACATTCAAAGGTGTGGCATTTCAAACAAGTCTATCAGCTACTGGTGATATTGTTTAAAATCAGCTACAAACTATCTAGAAGTGGGAGCTTACAATCAAACCAAAAGTAAGTATGCAAAAGTTTAGATATTTAAAGTGACAACAGATGTTAAGAATGTGTTCGTATTGCGAATTGCCCTAACAGGTACAATTACAGAAAATCATATTCATCCAAAACTTGTAGCAGATGAAAAAACCCTGGAATAACATTTCCAAAAAGATTGGACACCTTGATCAACAACAAAAAGTATATTTTAAAAAACATGTGCCCCAACAATAGTTTTCACTGGTTTTTTTTTTTTTTTTGGGGGGAAGGTCCTCCTGATTTTGTAGAAATACTGGCAAACTGTACAGCTGAACTCGGGCAGACTGTTAAACTGGCGTGCAAGGCCACAGGAGTCCCCAAACCTGCCATCACCTGGTACAAGGGTAAGACATACGTTCCTCATCCACTGTCTGGCCTCAAGTATGAAATCACGGAAGAAATCTGGACTATTCTTGTTTATCAAACACAGTTCACTTCTGATGTGAAAGGCTTCTGCAGTTCTTTAAATTTTCAATGTGGCCTAGATGATTGAGAATCTACGCATCGCATAGATTGAGTGTGTTTTGTTATTCACTGCCATTCCCAAATTTACTCAAGAATTGAAAAGTGTGAAGGGGTCACTTTTCCTGAATTATTTCGGGTTTTGGTTTTACTTGCGGGGGGATACCGGTCAAGACCTATGGCAATGTGTACCTTTCCACGAGGGGGGCAGAATTTGCATTTTATACACATGCCCCCATTTCAAGCTCAGATAAGTCCCGACCCATATTACTTAGGAATGAACTCTTTTTATGATGAAAGAAGGGATTCTAAGGTTTCTTACGCTGCATTGACTGTTTATGTGCTCCCAAAACTCGATATTCTGTGGGTCCTGCAATTTGTGTGAAAATGACAATAACCCTGGCACTGGAGTGGACACATTTTGGCACATCGTCTGGCAGTTAAAGCATTAATATTTCTGCTTGACTTGCTGGCTGTAGATGGATGCACAGTTGAGGCAGACCCTCATCACATCATTATCGAGGACCCCGACGGCTCCTGCACGCTAATACTGGATAACATGACAGCCGAGGATTCAGGCCAGTACATGTGCTTTGCCATGAGCTCGGCCGGCAACGCCAGCACGCTGGGCAAAATCACCGTACAGGGTGAGCAGCTCACACAGAGAAAGTCCCCGGGCTATTTTTTTAAAATCTTTAACAAGCCATTCATTTGTGTCCTCAGTGCCTCCGCGGTTTGTGACCAAATTGAGGAATGCGATTTGTGTCTCCGGCGAAGACACTCAGTTCACTTGTGTCATCCAGAGTGCTCCCAGTCCCAAAATCAGGTATAAATATTCAACGTCTTGCAGAGAGCCAGTTTGTAACATTTGTATGAAATGTCCCCATGTCAATAATTTCCGGCGGTGTGTGAATGCGCGATGAAGATGGTTCAAGGACAGCCGCCTGCTGAGCGACAAGGAAAAGTATGACACCCACAATGACCTCCGCAGCGGAGTTTTGGTATTGGTGATCAAAAATGTGACAGATCGAGACCTGGGGCACTACGAGTGTGAGGTTGGTCTTCATGAATGTTGTTGTTTTTTTTCAGCCTTGTCATCGCTATGAGAAGACTGTCAATTTCATATCTAAATAAAGACATACATTTGTCAATTGTCTTCACTCATTGTCGCCAGTTGTCCAACCGTCTGGGCAGTGCCAGGTGTGCCGCTGAGTTAGTTTATCCATCGGCAGGGAGCAGTGGTGAGCAGGCCATTGTTCTTGAAGGTAAGAAGAAATGGAGTACTATAGTGGAACTCACATTTTTTTGCATCATTCCAACTACTTAATTTATTCACTCGGCATTCTGTCTAGTCACCGAACAGGAAACAAAAATACCAAAGAAAACTATCATCATGTAAGTGGCATTCATGCATTGTCTATGTTCTTTTGTTGTTTTTTGCCTTGTCATCACTGCTTTACTTACACCTACAACATTTATCCATGGGAAGTAATGGGAAATGTGAATACCATATTTTCTGATCTATAAGGCGCACCCAAAAGCCTTGATTTTCTTAAAAAGATGACCTTAAATGCTCAACAGGTCTCGAACCCACTGTCAGTAGCCATTGACTCAATTTCCCCCTGTAGAAGAGGTAACAGTGATAATACATATAATTTCTAAGCGCCTTTCAAAACTCTCAAGGACACTTTACAATCACGGGATAAGAACCTTTTTTGTGCGGGTGAGCAGCGACAGCCATTCGCGCCAGCGTTCACTCTACCGGGAAGTAACACAGCAGCAAATTTATGAAAGATGTAGCCTCTACTGTGGCACGTTATAATGTGGTGTGCCTTATATTTGGAAAATATATGGCACAGTCTTTCTCTTGGCAGTCCATCGAAGTCGAAGATGACATAGCTTCTATTCTTATGTGGGGTATTGGACAGTGGTTATTGTTGCTGGCCAAGGCACAGTACCCACAACAGGTCTCACAACAATTACTCACTGCCACAGACTCCATTCCTCCCTGTAGAAGTAGTGCTAAACTCATTCTCTACTGGAGTGCCTTATAATGTGATGTGCCTTCTATATGGAAAACTTATATATATTTATATATTATATTTTATAAAACTTTTTCATTCATTGAAGGTGTGCCTTATAGTCCGGTGCGCCTAATACACCAGAAAATATGGTAACTTTGTTCAAGGGTCAGGCCGTTGCAATTATAGAACCTTGCAATTGTTGACTTTACAAGTCAATACCAAAATACAGTGAGACCTCAACTTACGAACTTAATTGGTTCCCTGACAGAGTGTGTAAGGCGAAAAGTGTGTATCTCAAAAACAATTTTCCCATAGGAAACCATTAAAATGGGAATAATCCGTTCCCGGGTTTCCATAAAATATACTAATAAATGTGCTATTGTATCGTAATGAAAGAAATACACTGCGTTGTATCATAAAGTCACTTTATTTACATTTGTGATGGTCATTGATGGCTTTGTGGAATGACGTTGGAGGTCGAAGGTCAAAGGGAATTGCTGTTTGGAAAGAGGCACATTACATGAGGACTGTAATTAAAGAAATAAACTGTTCTGTTAAATAAAGTTTTATTTACCTTTTTGATGGTCGTTGATGGCTTATGGAAGCAGAGTCACCTTCCATAAGGACTGTTGGTAACTTAACCTCTGGTGCTGTTCGGTCGTGTGCTTCCGCCGAAGATCACTCCGCCAGCCGTGGAGGGTGTGTATTATGAAAATAGTGCTTATTATAAGGTTTAATTTTCAGAAATTTGACGTTTGTAAGACGAAAAGTTTGTAAGATAAGGTGTTTGTAAGTTGAGGTCTCACTGTATATTAAGTGAATGAATGCTTTGATTTTTATACAACTACATGATGGAAGCTTATTTTTTTCCCTGAAATTTGTGCGACCTTGTCTTCATCAAGCATGTTGTGTGGTCTTAATTGTGACTGAGACTCACATTGGTGCAATGCCAAGTCTAAGTGCGAACAATTCTTTGCACACGGCTGACGAAATGTCTGTTCTCAACGGGATGCACCTTTAACCGCATACTCAACAAATCATGGCACAAACTAAATGATTGAGAATCATGAGAGCATGCTTCTTTCATGGTGGTATTTTTGAGAACCGCCTGTCCCCATTTCACGTACACCATCCCTCCCTGGCTTGGACAGTCTTTGTGAAATTTGCATGTGAGCCAGTGCAGTCATTTTGGATAATAATCTCTGCAGTGGTCGTTTATTGGCAGCGAGGAGACGATCACCACAGTGGTGAAAAATCCAAGAATGAGGAGACACAAGTCCCCTGGCATGACTGTCACTGCAACGTCCCGCTCAGATATAAGCACCTCAGAGACCTCCAGAACCAGGAGGATGGCGGCTCCAAGGAAAAGCACAGTTCCAACCTACTATGTCACTGAAGCTGAGGGTGCAGAGGGTGCCAGTTATGTTGTCGCGGAGAGCAAGCCCAATTGGGTTGAGGTGGAAGAGGTGATTGAGTACAAGGTCAATAAATCACCCAGGTTGTCCAGGAGGGGTGCGTCGTCGGGCATCTCGACCGGCTCCATCGCTCCTTCCGGACCTAAAAGATCGCCCGAGGAGAACCCGAATGCAAACAATTCCAACAACAATCTGGTGGAGCTAGGAGGCAGCGCCTGGGAAGAAGAGGCGCCTCTGTCTGGTTCAAGAGATCCCCGTGAGCTCTCATCTGTTATTACCATGGCTCGGGGGACTCACAAAGACCCAGAGGATCTGCAAATCGTCATCTCGGAACCCGATGATAATAATCCAGACCTTTATGGAAAGCAGGAAGCAAAAACACTAAGAGGTGGAAGTCAAGTTTTAGCACTGGAAGACTTGGAGGATTACATCCCAAAAGAAAGACCATCTGACGGTTCGACCAGCTACGATAATGTTGAGAAACCCTGTGAGATCTCCGTGCTCCAGAGGGAGGTTGGGGGCACGGCTGTGGGACATCCGGTGCTACTCAACCTGGGACATCCCGTGGCGGCTCAGAGGCATAAAAGCAGATTTTTCTCTCGCAGCAGACAACATCTAGGCCGCAATCTTTTCTCATCTCATCCCTCCCAAGCAAGCAGTACCCAGTTGGAAAGGCGCGTCCCCATTGAGGTGAGCCACGCCAACCTAGAGGTGAAACCTTCGTACTGCTCCAAGATACAGAAGGTAGGAGGAGCGCAGCGGAGCTTTAAAACCAAAATATCAACGCAGATGTCCGGCTATACATCTTGTGGAAACACAGTCACGCTTAAAATCAGTGACAAACAACCCCAAAACCAGTAGCTTTTACATTCTGTTCAGCGCTATCCTCTTTCGTCTTCAATGCCATCGGTTTGAGTCCTCTCCTAACTTTCAGAATAATTTCAGCAGTTAACAAACCATTCCATACAACAAAATAATGGTTGGATGGTAACACATAATCACAACGGTCAAACTGAGCAATTTGATTCACTAAAACTAAAACCAAACTGGATCAGAAACCTCTTAGTTTTTCTTCAGACACTGAAAGAAACAAACATTGAATGGAATGACAATCAATTACCATTGCAAATACTTGTAAATTATGACCTGGTGTTTTCCTGAAGCAACTACGGCATTCGAGAGTGTGGCGCTGCATGTGACCTCATGTACAACATAATACGACACGCAAAATCGGAGCTCTTCAGACCATGAAATCAACGAGTGCTGATGTTAGCAAAAGGCGGACACGCCTGACTGGTCATTTATATCCTTGAAGAATACAAGACAACCAGTGTCGTCTCCATTCACGTCACCGAGCGGGAAATGAAACCACACGACTTGCACGGAGTTCATAGTGAATGAAGCACAACATTTGTCAAAGGACTTGTAAAAATCTAACTTGGATAGAAACACAAAATTGGAATAAAGGAGGCCTTATGCGGCGACCATAACTGATAGCATTTAGGTATGAATGTACTACCTTTTATTCATATTTCTTAATACTTCATTTTTTTGTGTATTCAAATAGAATCTACTTTCAAAAGTTGATAGTTAAAGTTCAACACGTTATTTCGAGGGTGACGACAATTAGATATTCCATCTCATACAGTCATTTATGTTAATCATTTATCATGTTGCTATATTGATGTGCACTGAATTTTCTCTGTCTTTTCATGTGGTGCAGTGACGTAGCTCACATGCACATTTTCAGTTCATTTAAATAATTAACTGCATGCATTTCAATTGAATCAAGAGATTGAAGTCCACCATAAGGATTTGGGTTTTGTGTAGTTCATAACACTCAAAGGATTGTAATTGCTCGTCCTTTAATGGTGTTGTTTTTAAATGGAAAACAAAAAATAAAATAAAATTGTTTCCATGTTTGTCATCCAAATTTTTCTTGTTCTTGTTGTTATTCCACAATCCACATAAATAATCACCAAAACAGCAGTCTTGCCACATAAAGAGGCTCCCATATGAATTCAAGTCTGGTGTTTTACCATGTTTGTCTTGTAGTAACAAAGATTATCTTAAATTATACAAATGATTTTTATTTTGTTCTGCTTAGAATATCTTGCTTTCTATCCTTTCAACCGCTCCCCATCCCACCCCCTTTCAAATTGCTGCTGTGGGTTGCAAATTTCCCCATTGTGGGACAAATAAAGGTTTTCTAATTCTGATTCTGATGATAAGTATCCAGCAAAAACTATAAGCTCTATAAAGGGCGGTTTCAAACCAAAACGGCAGACTTCTTGTTCAATTTAATATGCCTTGCTGTGAAAGGCATATCCGCCCAAAATTATGTACATTTGTGAAAATTAGTTTACATCCATATTTTGACCCAGATACACACACAAAAATAAATGATTTCAAGAGACTTAAAAAAGAAATATATTTTCTTGTGGGAGAATTGACACCATTCCACAACAGGAATCAGTTTAAATACAGGTAAAATACACACAGCCCCCCTCCAACCCCCTTAAAAAACACCTGACATGATCACTCGGCCATATTTGTCATACATTCTAGCCTATGATGACATTGGACTTAATCTGAATACATCAAAGTTAGTACAAATTAAAACACTATGAAATGGAATACAAATACGCCTTCAGTTGACTTGCGCAATTAAATGGGTGTGTTTGGTTTAGTGTTGTTTTTTTTTGATCTGCACAAGATTTCACACTGATTAATCACACACAGCACAATGGCACAAGGACAAACAGCCTGTTCAATTCCTGTATTTTCCGGTGGATACTTTGCTGCTATGAAAGTGGAAATTCTCCAATGTAAGGCGAATAAAGGTTATCACATCTCAGTAAGCTTGATAGACCAGTTTGTCAACATATCAGAATGAGTTCAGGTACGTCCGTGGTAGAGAAAAACTGTTGGTGACTGCAGACAGTTTGCCACCTATCCTATCAGGGTCAGATTATAACACGTAGCAAAGTTTCTAGAATAGACGTACATGTAAATAAGGATTAAAAAAAAGACAACTCATGTCATTTAAAAAAACAAAACTAGTTATAAAAAACAGTCTAAACACACATGTAAACCTATGTTTTTTTGGACAATGTGGTCAGGAAGCTTTTCTAGACTACATTTTTGGGGTAGGGTGGAATGTTCACAATGAGGTCTTTTTAAAGAAGTGAACAATATTTTGTATTGCCTTTTCTCCTACAAAGACATGTTGATTTTCTTGACCATGTTGATTTCCTGAAGGAAGAAGGGAAAACAAATTGTATTTTACACAATAATCCAATTAAGGTTCAGTAGACTTATTGTGACGAAAAATTTAAGATGGTGTATTTTATCAATAACATAAAATATGTTTTAAATTACATTGCAGTCGTTAGTCATGAATTAAATTGATCACTCAAGCTAAAGTAAAACAGCGACTTGAGCCCAAAAATTAAAACTGCTGCACAATTATTGAATGTGGAATGTAGCATCCAATCAACTACGTATTGATAGAAAGTAACATCCAAGAATACATATTTAAACATATCTATGCCTAACTTTGTGTTCACAATAGAAAAATAGAAGCCGAACAATTGCACAATCACAATTTTGGCTGGTAGCATTTGCAAGTTTATATATACACACACACACACACACACACACACACACACACACACACACACACACACACACACACACACACACACACACACACACACCACACACACACATATATATATACACATATATACATATACACATACACACACACACATACATACATACATACATATATATATATATATACACACACACACACACACACACACATATATACACACATATATATATATATATATATATATATATATATATATATATATATATATATATATATATATATATATATATATATATATATATATATATATATATATACACACACACACACACACATATATATACACACACACACACATATATAGGAGTTCAGGGGTCACTCCTAAAGACTTTCTATGACTCTGTGGTGGCATCAGCCATCCACTATGGCATTGTCTGCTGGTCAGGCAGCATCACCACCCGGGACAGAAAAAGACTGGAGCGCTTTGTCAAGCGGGCCAGTTCTGTCGTGGGCTGCTCGCTGGACTCTCTAGAGGAGGTGGGCAACAGACGGACGCTAGCTAAACTAAAAGCTATGACGGACAGCCCCTCCCACCCCCTCCTGCCCATCCTGACAGCTCTGGGTAGCTCCTTTAGCCAGAGACTATTACACCCGCGCTGCAAGAAGGAGAGGTACCGCCGCTCGTTCCTACCGACTGCTGTCAGGCTTCACAATTCCCAATGATCACATGTGAAAAAAAAAAAACAAAAAAAAACTGGTCACTTGTAAATATGGGTTGTTGCAATATATCTAAATGCATCTCTTGATTCTGCACTATGTACAGTCTTGTTTATAGAACGGTTTTTGCACATCTACATTTGCACAGTATACAGTTGACATTTTTATTTTGTTATGCTTAGAATATCTTGTTTTCTATCCTTTCACTCCCACCCCAACCCCATCCCTCTTCAATTGCTGCTGTGGACTGCAAATTTCCCCATTGCGGGACGAATAAAGGTATTCTGATTCTGATTCTGATATATACACACACACACACACACACACACACACACACACACACACACACACACATATATATATATATACATATATATATATATATATATATTATGTATATTATATATATATATATATAACTTTTTTTTTGTTAACACAAAGGTAGGCATAGATATATTTAAATGTGTATTTGTCTGTGTGGCTCTTGCTATCTAATAATAAAATAATGTAATAATTCCATCATAATCTCCAACACAAGGTCACACATAAATAAACTGAAAAATGATGTATTCCCAGTAACTATAAATAGACACTAAAGTAGTAAAGAACCACCAGTACAACCTGTTTCAAAGTGACACTCATGATAATTTTACGTATTCTTACACCTGCTTGACAACGGAAAGTCAAACTGCTACGTTCATAACTTTGCTTGCGAGTTCATGACAGAAGGAAACAGTGTTGAGTGGGACGCCATGGCTGTCAAACTCAATCTCAGTTAAGATCACCTCAAGAAGAGCATCTTTTAAGTTCCCATAAGCATCTTCCAAGTTGTCGTTGACGATGATGACGTCAAACATGTCGGGCTGTTTACCTGCGCAGGAGTACAACAACACTCATGTCATTTTTGGGTTCTGAAAATTGGGGTCTTCGACAAGGACCACAGATCGCAATAATGAAAGACGGGTTTTCAATAATTCAATAATTATTCTTGCTACCAATGACTGTGGCAGGCATGGTGAAAATGACACATTGATCCTCTCCTCTTTCATCTAGAACTGCTTTATGTAACAAAGAGGGCACAATAAAGCAACAAAGAGGGTACAGAAAGTGCATTACGAATGAATGACTCTGTGTCTTTGTGTTGGCATATTATTTGTTATTTAGTATTTTTTTTTGTTCTTTTGACTTCAAGATGGAGCAACAAGAGTGGCTGCCTTTCCAGCAGCTCATGTACTTTGTTTTTCTACTTATTTTATTCCTTTCATTGCTGCTGTGAAATGTAAATTTCTCCACTGCTAGACTAATAAAGGCTATTCAGGCATCTGGTTAGGAACGGGAGGTCACATTTGTCATTCACTCCCCAGGTAACAGGGAAGAGTTATTGTGTGCTGTGTTCCCTTTGTTTTTTAAGCTATCTATTTGTCTTCTCCTCTTCTTTTCCTTTCGGCTTTTCCCTTCAGGGGTCGCCACAGCAAATCAGTGTCCTCCATCTAACCCTGTTTTGTGCATCCTCTTCTCTCACACCAGCTACCTTCATGTCCTCTTTGACAACATCCAAAAACCTCCTCTTCGGTCGGTCTGTGTAAGCTCTCAGTCGTACAGGAGTGGTCCATCGATGAGAAGGTTTCTTCAGCCGTCATCTGTACAAAAGTGAAGGTTTCGGACGTTTCGCCTCCTATCCAAGAGGCTTCGTCAGCGAACTAAAGTCTGACTGGTCGTATCGGCCCCATTTATATATCCCTAATGTCCAGACATGGTGACGCCGGACACAGCTATGATAGGTCCCTACTCTCAGGTTGGGGGGGGGGGCAGGGGACCACTCCCTGTTGCCCCACTCCTCTTCGGTCTTCCTCTCGGTCTCCTGCCTGGCAGTTCAAGACTCAGCATCCTTCTCCCTATATAGTCACTCTCTCTCCTCTGGACATGTCCAAACCATCTCAGTGTGGCCTCTCCGACTTTCTCTCCAAAGCCTCTATTATGAGTTGTCCGTCCGATATACTCATTCCTGATCCTATCCAACCTGGTCACTCCCAAAAAAACCTCAACACCTTCAGCTCTGCTTCCTGTCTTTTCTTCAGTGGCACTGTCTCCAGTCCAAACATCATGGCTGGTCTCACCACGGTTTTATACACTTTTCCTTTCATCCTAGCTGAAACCCTTCTATCACACATCACACCTGACATTTTTCTCCAGCCTGCCTGGACATGCTTCTTCACCTCTTTTCCACATTCTCCATTGCTCTGGACAGTTGACCCCAAGTACTTAAAATCCTCCACCTTCTTTATCTCTTCTCCCTGCACTTGGATCCCTCATTCACACACGTTTGCACTTGGATCCCTCATTCACACACATATATTCCGTCTTGCTGCGACTGATCTTCATTCCTCTCCTTTCCAGGACATATCTCCACAGCTCTAGTTTCTCCGCCACCTGTTCCCTGTTCTCGCTACAGATCACAATGTCATCTGCAAACATCATGGTCCAAGGAGATTCTTGTGTAACATCGTCTGTCAGCCTGTCCATCACCATAGCAAACAAGAAGGGGCTCAGAGCTGACCCCTGCTGGAATCCCACCTCCACCTTGAATTCCTCAGTCACACCGACAGCACACCTCACAACTGTCCGACAGTCATGATACACGTCTTGCACCGCTCTGACATACTTTTCCGTCACTCCAGACTTCCTCATGCAATGCCACAGCTCTTCTCTGGGCACCCTGTCATAAGCTTTCTCCAGATCTACAAAGACACAATGCAATTCCTTCTGACCTTCTCTGTACTTCTGTATCAGCATTCTTAAAGCATCTGTCGTACTCTTTTTTGGCATGAAGCCATACTGCTGCTCACAAATGTTCACTTCTGCTCTTAGTCTTGCTTCAACTACTCTTTCCCAGAGTTTCATTGAATAGCTCATCAACTTTATTCCTCTGTAGTTAGTACAACTCTGCACATCAGATGTTTGATTCGCATATTTGTTTTGGCAATTTTTTTTACGTCGGATGCCCTTCCTGACACAACCCTCTGTATTTATCCGGGCTTGGGACCGGCACAACAAGACACTGGCTTGTGCCCCCTTGTGGCTACATTTTAAGCTATCTATTTGTATGGAACAAAATTAAAAAAAAAAAGAACTTACTCAACTCCATGTCCACCTTAGCGGCATTCAAGCGCCTCTGCAGGCTCTCTTCTGACTCTGTTTTCCTGGCTCTCAGACGGGCTTCCTGAAAGTATGACAAGAACAACAAGTTTATTGCGAAATCAGTGGTTCTTCACATTGTTGGACATACTGAAACTAACCAGTGCATACGCACATTCTTGGGCCACTTTATTAGTGAAACATAAAAATATGATTCGGGGATTGTTCTTTCAGTTTTGAGTTGCTGGCTACGGTGAAGCCTCTCCCTTCTCAAGAGCACTTTCAAACAGTGATTCATGCCTCTGTCACATTGTTCAGTGTACAGATTTTTTTTGGATACAACTGAGTTGAGTAAACCGAGGAATTCTTGTATAGTCTAGTCTTTTTCTCACCAGCACATCCAAAGACGGAGGCTGGATGGAGATGTATATGGGATTGAGGTCGGTCTTCTTGATATTCTTCACCCCTTGCATGTCGATGTCTAGAATGCAGATGAGGTTGCGTGCCTTGACGGCCTGCACTGCGGCTCTGCTCGTCCCGTACATGTTGCCGGAAAACTCTGCACTCTCAATGAATTCGCCTTTATCGATGGCAGTTTGCATGGCTTCCCGTGTGACATAATGGTAATCTGGAAGATGAGAAAGGGAAGACACATGATGATTACGACCAAGATGATGATAATTATTATGTTAAGTATCCCAAAGAAGATAAAATAGAATGTACCTTTGCCATTCTCTTCCCCAGGCCGTGGGTTCCTTGTTGTATCTGAGGGAGGAAGTCCAAATATGTTCTGATTATGGATCAGGACCCTCAACAAAGACAATGGGTGCGAGGGTTTGAATTTCTATTGTTGTAAACGAAGGCTCTGTGCCAAAGGAGCCTTCAGTGACAGTTGAGTAGAAGAAAAAAAACTGGTTTATTGCATGGCGGTTTATATTAAGTATAATTCAGCAAACAGGTGATGAAGTCTTCTTCTTGTCCTTTTGGCTTTTCCCTTCAAGGGGTCGCCACCGTGAATCAGTGTCCTCCATCTTCAGAGGTTTGATTCGCATGTTTGTTTTGGCCAAGCTTTTACAAACAGGTGATGAAGTGCTACCTTTAAAAGTGAAAATAAAGTCACTGCTTTGAGTTTCTTCAAGGGTGCTCCCTATTTTTTCACACTCAGGGATGCCACTTCGACTACTGCGCAACTAGCCTCATCATTCCTCCCTAGCTCTGCCCACAATTAAAGCTGATTTAAAATTGATTTTAATCAACATGCAACATGATGTGTGCTTCCTTTGTGTGAGACACGACCATCCTTCAAACTGGACTTATTTGAAACAAATGGCAAATGGACTACAAGGCTCTTTTTTTTCTTTGTGGACCAGTTTTGCAAATCAATGACTTCGTTTGAGTGGCAACTTTCTAAAATTGAGCATCTTTTTTTTGCTGGTTAAACCCAGTGACCTGAAGCAAAGATTTTATTAAATGACAAATATAGACAAAATAATGAATGACAAAAGTTTGTCCTTATTATTTATTTATATTTATTTCATGTGATCACCATTTGCACTCTATGTGTGCAGCAGCAAAATATACCATCTTTTCTGGATTATAAGGCGCACCCTGAATGAATGGTCTGTTTTCAATTATTTTCCATGTATAAGGCACAACTGACTATAAGGTGCACCTTCAATGAATGACATGTTTAAAAAAGTTTTCCATATATAAGGCACACAACATTCTAAGGCGCTACGTTTTGTGTACTATATCAGTATGGAACGTACACTACCACAGGGGGAAATTGAGTCGATAGCAACTGATGGTAGTCGGGAGACCTGTTCTAGCTCAATATTACTTCACATGTAAGGCGTACCAGTCTATAAGGTGCAAGGACATCTTTTGAAGAAAATCAAGGCTTTTGGGTACACACTATAGTCCAAAAAATGGAGTGACTTTCAATTTTGTATTTTTGTTTGTCAAACTAAATTGAATTGAAAAAATACACCCATTGAGCAGAGATTAAAAGTCAAAACTCAGGTTACCATTCTGAAATAAGGAAACATACAATTACAGTAAAGTCTCATTATATTGATATCGGATATATCGATAGTCCCGGTTATATGGATACTATTTCTATGCACGCACGGAGAAAATTACATGCAAACAGGGTCGGATATATCGATAGTCCCGGTTATATCGATATTTTTTCGGACTCCCTTGAATATCGATATAACGAGACTTTACTGTACTTATAAATGTTTTACATTGTAATAGCATACTTTATGGCTGACTACACCATCATCACAGTTTATGGTTCTGTATTTTTTTTCTTTGTAAATTAAAAGCAAAACCATAAACTCACGTGAGACGCTGAAGCCAAAGACTCCATTGTATTCTTTCATGAGTTTCTTGAGCAGAGTGCTTTTACCCGCCCCGGAAGGGCCACTCAGCACCACGGGCCTTGGTCCAGCCATAGCTAAAAAAAAAAAATAAAAAAAAAGACAGGAGGGAGAATGTAAGAGGTCTTGGGTCACGGGTAACACACTGGAATTTTAGAAAGTGACTCACGAGTTTGACTGAAAAGAACACTGCAACTTTCCAGGCTGACTAACGAGGCTTTTAACAAAACAGGCAATCAAGATAGCACCCTTGAGGAGTATACAGTGTAGAGCTATACAGGTATAGGCATACCAGACTATGTGATGCACTTTGAAAATAATTTGCTGGTTTAAAATTAAAGTAAACCAGAGCAATCAGGAAGTGAGATTGACATTACCACAGAGGTTTTAAACCACCACATACAACAAGGACGCAGGATGACACCTTGGTCACAAATGTCATCGCTGACATGCAGAAAACTCCTAAAGGCGTAGCAGTTCAAGGGGGAAAAGGTAGTTAATAGCCTTCTTGTCTCCATGTGATCCTGCTGTAAACTGGTTGTTGTGTTTGCAGGTGCAAATGACAAGAGTGTCCTTTTCCATTGTCTCTTCACTTAAAGGGCCAGAGACTTCCTTTTTTCCTTGCAGCATTGATGATCCTTGTGTCTATTTCAAAACCACTACATACAGTCAAATGGGATTTTACATAGTCTTAAACCCATAAACAATTGTCATGTGGGATTGAAACAGTTTAGCCACAATGTTGCATTTTTGCTGTTCTCCAGTAAAGACCAGATTTAAAGGCAGCAATTTCTTTTCATTTTAGAGAGTAATTATTTTCACAATACATAAATGAAAAAACACACTGGAGATATTTTCAATACAACAAATAACCGCTTCTGCCCAAACAACACAAATGTCAATGTGTGTTGTTTGCGTATGTGTAACTGGAAAACAACATGGAAACCAGATTCAATTGAAATTTGGCATTTAATCGGACAAGCACACTTAGACCTGAAGTGTCAATCTATTTTACTTGGCTATAATAATGTTCCCGAATTGAAATTTCTAATTTGATTATGTAACCCAAAGTGCACGATTATTAATCTGTAAATTTTTAGGCAAAAGTGGTTATGTGATACTCAGGTGGCTGTCATTTATTTCATTCATGACTACTACCACACAGCCTCTGACAGACCCGCAATTCAACACAGAGCACTTATATCTTGAGCAGCATGACAGCAAATTAGATATCTGACTTCATCAATTCCATCTGACTCTCACTGGAAGCAAATCATGTGAGATTTATTGGCAATGGGTGGCCAAGAACCGACACTTACTGTCTACTGTAAATACAGCCATACACGTTGCATTGTATACTGTACACGGAGTGATATTCAATTCCCTGCCTGGCTAAAATGCAATAAAATGCATTTTAGCCAGATGTGGAAATGCATCGTGGTAATCGTGTAACATAAAGCTCAATAAAAATGCGTTTGGTTGCTCTGCCTGCAAAACTGGCACCCGGATGAAAATCATGTTTTCCACGATTGTAGTGACTCATTTTTACATGGTTTCATAAGCATTCAAAGTATAAGATGAGAACAGCACTGTACTCATCTAAACGAGTAATAAACCGAGCCACATTATGCGACTTCTGAGCTAAAGACAACAGCCGCAAGTGTCCCGCAAGCGATTATTAAATGAGTCTTGACAAAAAAAAACAACGCAGCATCTCTATGGCAGCCGTTGCCACACAGCTGAGAGCAAGAGAGACAGGGAACAAATAAACATGTTTGCTATTCCTACCTGCGTAAAGCCTGGCGAAATATCTCATATACATTGGCGGTTACTTGGACGTCACTTTGCGAGGACGCCCTGATAGATTGTGGTCGTCCTCGGGCTCAGGCACGGGCAGGGCTCCTTCGTTCCGAGACATTTTGCGTGTGTGTCGTACAACAACGTCATCGCCACGCGACGGAGTGAGTAAACAAGCAGATGAGCGACAGCACACGCATATATATATATATATATATATATATATATATGCCACGAAATCAACATTACAGTATTCTTTTGTTTTGTAATCCCAAAAGTCTAAGGTGCGTAAACGGTTTTAATTAATACATTTAAGGCCCTGAAACCCACTGAGAAAGAAATATTGAGCGATCGTGTGACGTCAGTTTTTCCCCATCCATATTGCGATACCACTTTAGGTTAATTTATCTAAATATTTGTCCATAGTTACAGCATGTTTAACTGTATACAAAGTCTAGTTATATCCCACGAGTGATAAATCCGTACAGTGCTGTATACCCAATGAAAGTCGTTAGGGAATTCCCCGGATGTGAGAACGACAGAGACCGCTTGTGTGTTGCGTAAGCTAACTTGCTGTATTTCTTCTCTTTTTTTTTAATAAAAGCGAAGAAAATGTTCGGTTCTTCGAGGGCTGGGGGGTCTCGTGGAGGTCAGGACCAGTTCAACTGGGATGACGTGAAGGTGGATAAGCACCGAGAGAATTATCTGGGTAAGTATGCAAAGCAATGCTAAATGCTCACGTGTTTTCGCTCCCAAGAACGAATGGTCAGACAGGAGCTAATAATTTCATTAACGCAGTTTCGTGCCGTCGTGACGTGTCGTGCCGCATTTTCTTACCTTTCCCTGCTGTGTCCTTCATCGTGCGGGTTCTTGAATATTTGATATCTATTTTGGATCGGTGCTGTGCGCAACTTAAGTCCAATTCATCGCCCACCCTGGGTTGAACCACGTAGCCCTTCTGCTACTTGAGCCCCCCTTCAACTGGGTCAACATGCGGGGGCTACGTGGAAGGCCACCGTGTTTGCGAGTACTGCATTAACGTCAATAAATTGGAGAATACACCATTTGGCTTTTACTGCATCGTAATAATAAAACGAACTTGTGGTGTGCGCCGCGGCTAAACATATTAATGTACCAGACCCTTGCGAGAAAGTTCATAATTCTGTCGTATGAATGGCAAAAGATGGAAATAGAAAGGGTTACTTAACTTCACCTCATCTGACGGAAAATAATTACATCATTTTGCCGACTGCCACGCATCGCCGGCATATAGACATCAAGAAATATATATTTCATTGTGAGTAATAATTTTCGTTCAAATTCATAATCAGAAAACCTTTATTCGTGCCACAATGGGGACATTTGCAAAAAAATGGAATTAAATTAAATAACTTCCCATGGCACCCTGAGCTCCAAGCCACACAATTTTGGTCATCACTGATGTGCTTATTAAATGTACATATGACTTAACTACCGGCAATGCATGAACAAACGTTGGTGATGATCTATAGTGTTTTTGATTTCTGCACAAATGTGAATTATGTTGCAAATGAAGGAACAGAACCAAGAACACTGTATTTCTTATCTGGAAAGTCATTTTCACTGTCTTCTGTTTTTGTTCTTTCTTGCAGGAAATTCTCTCATGGCTCCAGTTGGTCGATGGCAAAAAGGCAAAGATCTGACATGGTACGCTAAAGATAAAACTGGTCGCACCCGAACTAAAGAGGAGGAGCTCGCTGCTGTAAAGGCTGCAGAACATGATGCATTGATGGCTGCATTGTAAGTTTGCCACCCAAAATATGTTACCGCAATGGGTAAAATAATCAATCCAATGTCTAAAAATGTTATATGCAATTGATTGTTCCTGTCAATCAAGAGGTCATAAGGTTATAAAGAGACAACCCACTGGACTGACAAAAGAGGTACTGTATTCCATCCAGTTTTCTTTCACTCCAAAGATTTTAGCCATTTTGAAGCAATCCATGAGCCCAAATGGCCCACATTCCCACAGGACTTGGCAGATATGTGTAGAAGAGAAGATGATGATGGTGAAGAAAAAAATGTGGATCGACTCTCAGGATTGGGAAGCTCCAGGTGTTTATTTTACATGTATTTTTCTGTTTTTTTTTTTTGTTTGTTGTCTTTTTTTTGAAAATATCTTCAGGAGTATTATGTAAATTTAATACATTCTTTTCAAAAATGCAAATCAAACTACTACTTATTGAACGAGATGTTCTGCTTTCTTTATCAATTCATAATGCACTGAAAAAATATAATGTTCAAGCCACTCTTCAGTTGAACAGTATTTGCGGCCAATTAACAATCCTCTTGACATTCAGCATCAACAAGTAGCTGATTGCAGATGAGAGCTGGGTTGTTCTTCTCTCAAGTTTGTTTGCTTTTATTTACAGCGTTGGCTCACGCAAAATGGTTCTCACCCAAAAGGAAAAGGAGGCTGTTAAAATGGGCCTTCCAGTTTTTACGGTAAACCCAAATACAAACGTTTGATTTGCAGTGCAACACTCTAAATCTTTAACACAGCATGTTCTGTGGCTCTGGTTGACTGAAAGGACAACCGACACCATTTTTTTATTTCCTAACTGACATCAGAAAAACGTTTTATAGCATCTAAAATACCCAAAACACGCAGGATGATATTTTTAGTCAAATGCAAAACACCAATAAATATGACTTTAAGTGTCCCAAAACTGCCACAAAATGAGGTCGGAACTGGGGAGATTCAGAAAGTCCCGCCGCCTTGTTCGTGACGTCACTATTGGTCACACACTGCCTTGCTCCAGAATCAAAACAATGGCTTCAGATAGTTCAGATTCGGAGAAGATGCTCTCTTGTTACTCATCCAGTTATGAATATGATTCAAATAGTTCTGAAGAGGAAAGCATAAATGTTTGCAATCGATTAAAGAAGTCCTTCCGTATCAATTTGAGCCGTCTGGACTCCAATGTAGCGTCCCAGAAAATGCACAAGATGGTGGTCAAGCTCCGTTGGAAATGGGCTGATTTGTCTGCTGGGAATTACACCTTCTTTATGGTGTTAACGCAATTGGTAGTCTCGGTGCGACACACAACAATTCACCATCGCGTTATTTATGTAGTTTTCCTTCTAATTTCGCGATCAACATGGTGTTTTCAGATGAAAAAAACTGCCCAAAATGCATTGTGTGACGCTTTGTCGGTCAGGGGCGTGCGTTCCTAATGTGACGTCACTTCGGGAATCGTCATCAACTCGAAAACAAGACTTCCTGAATATTCAGCGCAAGTCTTAAAACGTAAAATATAGAGATATGCGGTGGAATCTTTGTAAAATGTGCTTTGTAGAAGTCATTGGAAGTGATTTTACAAATTATGGACGCAACTTGTCCGGAGGTGTCGGTTGTCCTTTAAAAGTTTTCCTTATTTCTGAAAATGTTTGTGATTAGAGATTAAATTAACCATTAATTGAGTAATTGGAGTACCTCAATTAAAAGGGGTTACATTCATCTTTTAAAACTGTTTCCACATTATACATTTCTATATGTGTTGACTGTTTATTCGTGAGATTTTATTGTCTACCGCTTGATGAAACATAAGAAAAGTCCTTTTACTTTTTGGCACTTTCAGCACCACAAGACTGCAAATCGTCCTGAAACTTCGACTGAAAAGGCATCAGAGAGTGCAGTAAAAGAAGAGGTAGCTCAACGGTAAGAAAGCACACATACCACTTCATTAGCTCCACTTTCATAATCTGAGTACTAAACAGCCTGTATCAAAAACTCTCCTTGCTGTAACAAAAAATAATAAATTAAAATCACACAATGATCTTCATTGGTGTTTGCTGTAGTGTGGAATTGCACGGTGCTGTAGACTGACCGCAGTGATAAACATGTGTTTACGCCGGCTTTGAGCGTTTGTTATCTTCGGAAAGGCAGACAGACTGAAATGCAAGTTGGCTCTCGTTGTATTTGCGGCTTTTGCCTCACGTGGCATCCAATCCACTTTGCTGGAAATAAAAACATTTTTACATTCCCAGTCGGACTATTAACTATTTTTTGGGTGAATTATTTTAGTCAGGAGAGCAAGAAGAAAAAGAAAGAAAAGAAGAGCAAAAAGAAGAAAAAGAAGAAGAACAAGAAGAGGCATAGAAGTGACTCTTCTTCAGATTCAGATGACGACAGAAAGAGGTTGGTTGAACAGTGAGCACAGTTTTAGGACATTTTGTGCATGATTTAGATCCAGTTTACACCAATCCGCTCTTCGTTCCTACGCTTTTGTGATAATGAGGAATGATTCACTAGAGGGCGCTAAGACGTCACTCATTTCATCGCACACTCCGTTGAAGTGTGGAGATTGGAGCCTGATGCTCTCCAATAAACCACAGACAATCCAAAAAGGGGAATTTCACTCAACTGCAGAAGGGCCAGGCATTTATTAATAATCGTAAACGTGTTTTATTATAATGGGGATTTTTATTCAGAAGCAGAACAAATCCATCAAACCAATGTGTTTAAACAGAAAAAAATAAGTATACACTCGTTTACTAAAGGATAGGAGCGATGACATGTGTATCTTAGATCAGGTGAAAGAAAAGTATATCATCTTTGAATAAAAGTAAATATAATATAAAATCATCAAGGTGGCCCAGTGGTTAATGCCCTATGTGGAGTTTGCATGTCCTGCATGGGTTTTCTCTGGGTACTCAGTTTTCCTGCACATTCCAAAAATATGGATGTCTAGCTGACTGAATGCTCAAAATTGACCCCAAGTATAAGAGCGAGCACGGATGTTTTTTTTCTTTGTGTGCCCTGGCAACCGGTTCAGGGTGTCCCCCGCCTACTCGCTGGAGACGGCTGGTATAGGCTCCAGCACCCCCCACGATCATTGCAAGAATAAAGCGTATGGAAAAATCGATCTAGTCACAGAATATTGTAGAAACTCATTTATCTCAGTAATTACATTAAAAAGTGGAACTCATGGTGCTAAAGCGTCATTAAACTGCAATTCATCCCTAATTTGTCTCGTCATCTGGAAAAACAAGGCTGATGGTTTCTTTTGCATTGTTGTCTTGACAAGGCAACATTGAGATTTTTATTTGGTGTGAGGCATCATCCTAATTAAGTTTGTAGAGATAAAATAAAATGCCATGAAATGATGAAACGTTTTAAGATAAATTGCTATTTGTATTGTTTTTTTTTTTTTTTTGGTTCTCTGTATATTAATCTGTATATAAATGGGCCAGAAAATGAGGTTGACAAAATACAGTCATCTGAATGTGATACTAATAGGGACACGCACAACTCTGTTGGAAGGTGACCGGCATGCTTCTCGTTCTAAAATGCCTGCCGACGTGATTCAAGAGAAGGACGAGATGCCACAATCTGATTATTGGCTTTTCTATTGCTCTTCAGGCCCCGAAAGGACCACCACCATCCTAATCCATCATCCCACAGTCAGAGTGGAGCCAGACCCCATGACAGCCATTCATGGGGAGGATCGAAGTCACAGCAACAGCCCCCGCGCCCTCCTCAACGACAGCAGCGCCACGACACAGACTCCTCCGACGGGGGGTCCCCTGTCCCCCGTAACCCCTCGGGCCACAAGACGGCCCCTGGCGGTGCCGCACAAAGCCACAGGCAACGCCACGACACAGACTCGGACAGCTAATGTCCTTCTCTTTACCCTATCTCAATCCGGCCCTCTCACTCACTCACTCACTCATAAAGATGCTCTTGAAAAGCTTGAGTGCTCCTGAAGACCTCATTTACCTAATGGAGGTTTCAAGGGCCATTTTTGTTGATTTGTCATTTATTACCTCTTCTTTGTTTTTTTTAATCCACAATCACAATGATTAAACCTTTTATGTACTTATTCAGAATTGTCCTCTAGTTGTTTTGTTACTTTTCTTGGACATATTACTAACTCCTAATCAAGTCTTTTTGGTCCCGTGAAACCTCAAAGGCAACATTAGCCATAGAACAGGAAATATATCTTTTTGCATACATAGAAGACAACTTCCTTCGTTTTATTTGTTGATCGCACAATTTAAAGTCATTTTACAAGCAGAAGCAGACATGTTTTATGCTAACAAAAGCACTCTAATGGCTGATGACTAACACAAAAATGTCCTGAGAGACTAATCCCCTATTATGTTGCATGTCTCTAAAGGGTGAGTACCGTATTTTCCAGTGCATAAGGCACACCCAAAAACCTTCATTTTCTTCAAAAGAAGATCCTGCACCTTAAACGCAGGTGCACCTTATATGTGAAGTAATATTGAGCCAAGTCTTGCAACCATTGTTGGCAGCCATGGACTCAATTTCCTCCTGTAAAGGAAGTAGTGCATAACCCCAGCCTGTACTCCTTATAATGTGGTGTTCCTCATCTTTGGAAAACTTTTTGATATTTTATATAATTTGCCGGCAACCAATTCAGGATGTGCCCCGCCTAGTGCCCAAAGACGGCTGGGATAGGCTCCAGCACCCCCCGCGACCCTAATGAGAAATAAGCAGTTCGAATAATGGATCGCAATCAGAATCATCTTTATGCCAAGTATGTAGAACACACTAGGAATTTGTCTCCGGTAGAACACGCTGCACTAGTATCATCTTTAAAAAAAATTGCACAGGATGGATGGAAAAATTATATTTGTAAAACTTTTTTATTTTCATGAATTGAAGGTGCGCCTTATCTATGGAAAAAGTTTGAAAAGACACCATTGATTGGGGGCGCGCCTTATTCAGCGGAAATTAGGGTAGTTGAAAGGTATTTTACTTTCATCATGCAGTTGAGGTCATTTGGTTTACTCTTGCCATGCAAATGCTAACCTAAATATGGTTTAGCCCAAGGGGTAGCAAGTCACTACTCAATGACAAGTGTGAAAATGTCCAGAGTTCACCAACAAGCTCCATGATGTAAAGCACCTCTAAAAGTTGAGCAGGTTTTCTTGATCATAGTTTATTGACATTCTTATGATATGCCTGCAAGGATGTTACTAAGCAGATTGCTAAGTGAACTGTATTGAACCCGAAAATGACAGCAAGCAGTCTTGTGCCATCTTTCTTGAATTGTATTGGATTGGATGAGCCTTTATTAGTCGGGGAAATTTACATTTCATAGCAGCAAAGTTATGGAAAGACAAAGAAAGGAAAAAGTAGAAAAAAAATATAGGGGCCGTGCTATCTTGAAGTCAAAAGAAAGAAAAACAATAACAAAATAAGATGACAACATAAAGACACAGTCATTCAATCCTGAGCACTTTCTGTGCCCTCTTTGTTGTATGAAGCAGTTCTAGATGAAAGAGGAGAGGATGAAAGTTTCCTTTTCACCAGTGGATCAGTGACATTATGGTGAAATGTGAATGTCTGCTACAAGCTAAATGTTTAAAGCACACAGAGCTGTCACATCCATTGACGAAATACATTGTTTCGCATCTCCTGTCCCACGTAAATCCGCTTACATTCCAAATCGCGGCAGTTCCACACACGCATTGGCGCTCTGCGCCGATCCTCCTTTCTTTCATCGTAGGTTCCTCAAGCCATGCGTCCATACAGCCAAAGACTGTCCCACCAGCACCGACTTTTTTGCTGAACGAAGCGGGACTGAAAATGCTGCCCATTATCACCCCAGAGCTGTCCAGTGGTTACAGTCAAATGGCACCGACATTCCTCCCAATCAAAAAACGGTGCTGTCATATTTGTGCCATAACAACCGCTCAGAACAGGCTCTCCTTTGATGAATGACTCGGGCGCCATCTTGGACTTCCTATTCTTCTAAGGGGGAGTAGTTTGACGTGGATATCTTTTATTGCGGTTAAAAATTACTTCTGCTGTTACCAAGCTAATGCTCAGCTAAATATCCTCTACTCGAAAGTCTGATGACTGCCGTGTAACTGACTGGAGAAAAGCTCCCTAAACTGTGTCAGACGGCTTCAAGGGGACGGCAGTTTTACTTGACCATTTTTGTATACGTATACTGTATATACTGGATATCCATATATATATATATATATATATATATATATATATATATATATATATATATATATATATATATATTATATTATATTATTATTATTAATAATAATAATAATACATTTAATTTCTAAGCGCCTTTCAAAACAGACACTTTACAGTCGTGGGATAAGAACTTTTTTGTTTTTGTTTTTTTGTGCGGGTGAGCAGCGGCAGCCATTCGCGCCAGCATTCACTCTACCCAGAAGTAACACAGCAGAAAAGTTATGAAAGGAAGAGGAAAGGAAAGAAATGAGTCGAAAAAGAAAAGAGCATGAACAAATAAGCATGTCGTCTGAAATGAGCAGAACTTCTCTGCAAACCATTTCTGTTATGTCCCGTGGTTCCAGAGTGAGTAGTTGCGTGATGTTTAGATTAAAAATGTCTTTTTTTGTAGGGTGGCAGCATTTCCAGTCTTGTATGGGGAAAAACGTTTGAAATGATGATTTGGAACTTGTCCCCCACCAATGCAACGAGAGACCGCTTAATCCCTTGAAGATTCACACCTCTGACGGGTACACTGCCATTGCAATATCTGCTCCTATTAGGGCCTTGTGTTTGTATGGGCCCCTGAATGAGGAGGCGCTGCACCTATGGGGGTGCATAAAAAAAGAGCAAAGAATTCATCGAGAGAAAGAAAAAAATAGATGCCCCAACCCTTTTTTAAAACGCATTAGTGTGCCACACACAAACCATGCTGGTGGAGCAGCAGGACAGGACGGCCCACACAAAGCCTCCTTATGAGCAGCCATGGACTTGTCCTCCCCACCCTTTTGCCACCGCTTCCATTTTATAGGCATGGTTGCATGAACCATAGCAGCCTAATCAACCTGCAAGAATGCCCTTCTCGATTCCCTCCTTTATCCTACACAGCGTCCATGCGGCAGATCACTCACTGCTTCAGGCCTAACATTGAAGTGTTCTACAGCTATAGGCAGCACATTGCTTTCCCGCTCGGTTACCTAATGAGTGCAGTTATGACACCTCAGTTTTTTCTTTAGCTGTTTGTCAATCGAGACAAGATAGATGTGTCAGGCAACCAGAAAGTTCACTGAAATAATAAATTAGGTTTGGGCGACATCTATAAAAAAGAAAAAATTACCACAAAATTCTACACGGCCTCTCACAATTAAAAAATGAAAGCTGAATCTAGCAATGTACAGAGAGATTCTCAATGAAAACTTGCTCCAGAGTTCCGGACCTCAAACCGGACTCATCTATCAACGGGACAATCACCCTTCAGCAAATGGCCAGGATTTCAAAGGGGTGGCTTCAGGACAACTGGGAATGCCAGCTCGAGCTCAGAATTGAATCTGATTGAACATCCCCAATAAGGCCTGAAATTGGCTCTCGACAGATCCTTGCCATCCACCTTGATGGAGCTCGAGAGGTGCTGCAAAGCCGAAAGGCCGAAACTGTCGAAGGTTTGATGTGGCATGCCTGTATTGTCCATACATCCATCCATCTTCTGCCGCTTATCCGGGGTCGGGTCGCGGGGGCAGCAGCTTTACTAGGGAAGCCCAGACTTCCCTCTCCCCAGCCACTTCTTCTAGCTCGTCCTGGCGGATCCCGAGGCGTTCCCAGGCCAGCTGGGAGACATAGTCTCTCCAGCGTGTCCTGGGTCGTCCCCGGGTCTCCTGCCAGTGGGGCATGCTCGGAACACCTCACCAGGGAGGCGTCCTGGGGCCCAAGCCACCTCATCTGGCTCCTCTCGATGTGGAGGAGAAGCGGCTCGACTTTGAGCCCCTCCCGGATGACCGAGCTTCTCACCTTATCGCTAAGGGAGAGCCCGGACACCCTACGGAGGAAGCTCATTTCGACTGCTTGGATCCGGGATCTCGTTCTTTCAGACACAACCCATAGCTTGTGACCATAGATGAGGGTTGGGATGTAGATCGACCGGTAGATTGAGAGCTTTGCTTTTTGGCTCAGCTCCTTCTTCACCACGACAGATCGGTACAAAATCCGCATCACAGCAGACGCCGTCGACCTGTGGGCTGATTCTCATCCCAGCCGCTTTACATTCGGCTGCAAAACGCTCAAGAGAGAATTGGAGAGCTCCACTTGAAGGCCCCAACAGTACCACATCATCTGCAAAAAGCAGAGATGCTATACTGAGGCTACCAAAACGGAAACCTTCAATGCTTCGGATGCGCCTAGAAATTCTGTCCATAAAGGTTATGCACAGAATCGGTGACAAAGGGCAGCCTTGGGGGAGCCCAACCCTCACTGGAAACGATTCCGACTTATTGCCGGCAATGCGAACCAGACTGACATTGGTCGTATAGGGACCGAACGGCCCGCATCAGGCGTTCCTGTACCCCATACTCCCGAAGCACCCTCCACAGAACTCCACGAGGGACACGGTCAAATGCTTTCTCCAAGTCCACAAAGCATATGTAGACTGGTTGGGCGAATTCCCATGCACCCTCGAGGACCCTGCTGAGGGTTTAGAGCTAGTCCACTGTTCCGCGGCCGGGACGAAAGCCACACTGTTCCTCCTCAATCTGAGGCTTGACTTTCCGATGGACCCGCCCCTATAGAACCCCTGAATAGACCTTTCCAGGGAGGCTGAGGAGTGTGATCCCTCTGTAGTTGGAACACACCCTCCAGTCCCCCTTTAAAAGGGGGACCACCACCCCGGTCTTCGAATCCAGAGGCACTCTCCCCGATGACCACGCAATGTTGCAGAGGCGTGTCAACCAGGACAGCACCACAACATCCAGAGCCTTTAGGAACTCGGGTCAGATCTCATCCACCTCCGGGGCCTTGCCACCGAGGAGCTTTTTAACCACCGCGGTGACTTCAGCCACAGAGATCGGAGAGCCCACCTCGGAGTCCCCAGACACTGCTTCCTCCAAGGAAGGCGTGTTGGTGGAGTTGAGGAGGTCTTCAAAGTACTCTGCCCACCGGTTCACGACGTCTCGAGTCGAGGACAGCAGCGATTCTACCAGACGTTCCCAACAAACTCTCACAACACGTTTGGGTCTGCTTGGTCGGACTGGCATCTTCCCCCACCAATGGAGCCTACTCACCACCGGGTGGTGATCAGTTGACAGCTCTGCCCCTCCCTTCACTGAAGTGTCCAAAACATGAGGCCGCAAATCCGATGATACAACTATAAAGTCAATCATTGAACTGCGACAAGGGTGTCCTGGTGCCACGTGCACATATGGATACCCTTATGTTTGAATAAAGTGTTTGTTATAGACAATCCGTGTCGAGCACATAAGTCCAATAAAAAAACACCACTCCTGTTGTGATCGGGGGGTGGGGGGCGGTGTTCCTCCCAATCATGCACCTCCAGGTCTCATTGTCATTGCCTACATGAGCATTAAAATCGCCCAGCAGAACAAGGGAGTCCCCAGGGGGAGTGCTCTCCAGCACACCCCCTATGGTCTCCAAAAAGGATGGGTACACTGAACTGCTGTTTAGTGCATATGCACAGACAACAGTCAGAACCTGCCCCCCCCTCTCGAAGACGTAGTGAAGCAACCCTTTCGTCTACCGGGGTGAATCCCAACGTACAGGCGGCGAGCTAGGGGGGCAATAAGTATGCCGACACCGGCTCTACGCCTCTCACCGTGGGCAACTCCAGAGTGGAAGAGAGTCCAACCCCTCTCGAGAGGGCTGGTCCCGAAACCCAGGCTGTGTGTGGAGGCAAGCCCAACTATGTCTAGTCGGACCTTTTCGACCTCGTGGACCAGCGACCCGCATCCGGGCAAGGGAAAACCAAATCCATTTGTTTTTTTCATATGGGATCTTCTGAGTCATACTTTGCCTGGTCCCTCGCCCAGGACCTGTTTGCCATGGGTCACCCTGTCTGGGGCTTACAACCTAGCTCCTAGGATCATTGGGACACACAAACCCCTCCACCACGGTAAAGTGACGACTCATGGAGAGGATGCTTGTATTGTGCATCATTAAAAATGAAATAAAAAGATTTGATGCATTGATTGCTGCTGAAAGAAGCAACTACACAGTAAGTTAGCTAGCCAAGCCTCTATTTATTTGCTTTTTTTCGTGTGCTCTGTGGCACCAGGCTGAGTGGTGTGCTTCATCTCGAGTACATCGCATAAACACACCAGGAAGCATACACTTCCTTTTTCATCCATTGTCACCTGTGGGTTCTTACACATTTTAACTATACATTTGTTTATTCCTTTTGATTTATTTTTCTTGGAGGCCAGAAAAAAATGCATTCATGGTTAATTTTGTAACATCGAACCATTTTTATTGCATAGTCAAGTATAAAGAAAAATCAATTTTAGGTACATTGAATCCATTTAGTTTTATTATGGTTTATAACAGAACACCCATATATTTTCTCAAACATTTAAAAAATTAGAAATCACAAAAACACCCCCCCACCCATCTATATTCAGAGCAGTGCAGTAACATTGAGGAAAAAAACAGGAGACAACATTTTAACATGATAGAGGTTTCTGTTTACAACGAGAACCATGTGCAAAGCAAAAAAAATGCAGAAGAAATATCCTTTCATTTTTATTGCTGTTGAAAAGCCTTGCCTCACTTTCCAAAAGGCATCAAGGACAGCCACGACATTGTACTGTTACAGTGCATACAGTACAGGGCAAGCCAAACGTGATAACTTGTGCATCGTTTAAGTTAGTGTATGCTCTTTAAGGCAAATGTGGACCTGAGACAAACAAAATAGAAAAAGAAAATGCCCCCCAATAAGATATATTGCATGAAAAATTCCAGTGTTTACCAAATGGGAAAGCGGCCTTTTCTGGCAAATAGCCAAAAGCAAGTGCATCTCTTTTGCCAATTGGTCGTACGGTTACTGGGAAAAGTTGATTCCATGCCTCCCTCATTAATACCCCAACCGAAAGTCAAAAAAGTCAGATCATAAAAAAATAAGTCAAGCTGGCCCATTACCAAAATCTATGACATAAAATACAGCTTTGGCCAAACGAGGTAATCGTCCAGTATGTCTGCAGTAACAACAGCTCAGTAAAGGCAGAGTGTAAAAATTAATGGGGAGACTTAGTTGTTTTTCAGCCTGTTGGACAACCAATCGAGTCCCTCGTAGAGGCCTTCCCCACTGGTGGCGCAGGTAGCCTGGATGAACCAATCTCGGCCGCGCAGAGTGTGAAGGCCCAGCTTTTCTGTGATCTCAGATGCCGTCATGGCATTGGGCAGGTCCTGTCAAGGCCACATCGGAAGGAAGAAACGTCATCAGAATGCTTGGAAGACAAATACAAATTCACAGTTGGAAATGGACGTTTTGCTTTTTGCTTATGCACGTCCCTTTCAGGGTACTGAATATATGTTGGACTTTTAACTCCCTTTCGTGAGATTTTAGTGGGTTTTAATACGTATGAACAACGCACATGTCAACGGACGCGAGATTGCAATTCTTTCAGGAAGACGACAAACCTGTTTGTTGGCAAAAACTAAAAGCAAAGCACCACTCAGTTCGTCCTCTGACAACATCCTCATAAGCTCCTCGCGAGCCTCGGCACATCGATCTCGGTCGTTGCTGTCCACCACAAAAATGAGACCTGCGACAGAAACACGCCTTAGGCGGGCTACACATACCAATGATCAAGCCACATCACATGAGCACCTTGAGTGAAGAGGTGTTTTCCTTCATGATTACCCGATATTGTTACAAATTAAAACATTGATTGAATGAATGAATTCTTAGTGTATTATTTGCGGTCAAAATATTTCCCAAAAGCTGGGGTGCAAGCACATTCACCTAACAACTACTGCTAAATGATAATTAAAAAATAATATTGTGAAAAGAGAGCGTTACTTTTTTAGAAACACGCCCTCCAACTTTTCAACCAACATGGTGGCCTTTTACTGTTCCTGCCAAATAATGCATTCAGTTACTTATGAGATCACGACACCTGTTTTCAGACCAGCAAGTTCACTTAAGTGATGCCGAGAAAAACCGCAAAACTGACAATTGACTCAGGTCCATTCAAATTTCATTGTAAGCCACTCAGGGGGAGTTTCGGAGGTTCTGTTGACACACATCGAAAACACACACTCGCACAAGTCTACCAGTAATGATGTGTGAGGTCAAAGGAACAGCGCAAGCCCAGTCAAATATTGCCAAATAAAATCAGCCTTCCTCCATCCCAATATGAAATGTTAGTTTCCTGGGAACAACATTAAAACGACCAATGTACAGGATGTCAATTTTTGTTTTCAATGCCTACGCCCCCCCCCTTTCAAATTTGCTGCTGTAGATTGCAAATTTCCCCATTGTGGGACTATTAAAGGCTTCCTGATTCTGATGCACACAGTGCCATGCTCAAAAATCCAAAATTGACTCCCCTCAGATTTTTAAATTATGGTGCCAATTATTACTATTTAGAGGGACTGAACACTCACAACTCATGGAATATAATTGGCCCAGCAATGGTTAGGACAATTTTTTTTCTCCCTGCTTGGGATTTCAACATTTTTAAAATGGCAATGCATCCACTCAAGATAATATTTGTGTCATTTCAGCGGGATGAAGCGTGGTGCCTTAACACATGCCTTGTGTGTTCTGAAAGTAATGACGCCACAACGGTCGAATCTTGTCCTGGCCACCGACATCCCACACTGTGAAGCTGATGCTCTTGTATTCCACCGTCTCCACATTAAAGCCTGCAAGGCAGAAGAATGTACGGTCATGTAAATGTCCTCACCCAGAAAACTGACAAACATGCCAATTTCTATTTACCTATTGTTGGGATGGTAGTGACAATTTCCCCGAGCTTGAGCTTGTACAAAATGGTGGTTTTGCCAGCCGCATCCAAGCCCACCATGAGGATCCTCATTTCCTTCTTGCCCAAGAATTTGAACAGGCTCTCAAATATATTTCCCATGGCTCCCACTGTTGCTGGTGACAGGAATGTACGTTTGCCTTGTCTGAAGACACAAAAAACCCATTGTCGACACAGCTACTGACATGGACAGGTTGCGTCAGGTGCTAGAGTGACGTCACAGAAAAGGTATGCGCTATTAAAAATAACATCAAGCAAAAATAACGAGCACTTCTTGAAATCCAAATACATTCAAATGAAGCAAAAACGTTTAAACCACCCTTAGGCGTATAGGAAGAAATAAGCACCGACTAGTGTTGAGAATTAGTTGAATATCAAATTACAGGTAAATTAGCCGCTTGCTTTCGGTGCAAGCAGACAATATATACAAATGATAAACTCTACATCAAATTGCACGTCACCAGAAAACTTTGTCCTGACGGCACTTTTTACATAGACTGTTGAAATTAAACGAATTGCCGAAAACAGCCGATGTTACACTTCGGCAAAGTGAGCCAACCGGTTCGGTGAGTTCTCAATAACCTGCGTTGGTTAACGTCGGCACTTACTCCTATTGCTCGTCATCATCGCTGCCGCCCGCTATTAACAAAACACGACTCGCAATAACACTACGCGCGGGAAGGAATAAAGTAGTTTATCAGATGAGCACTTACAAGGGGATCTTGCGAACTTGAGACTTCAAGGCGTTTTCTTCCTCCAGGAAATGTCGACCAATGAACACGTCCCAACTTCCGCCGCGGCTTCTCTTCCGCGTTGCATGCTGTCTTTCTACGACATAGCGCCTCTTGTGGTCAGAAAAGGCACTTCAATTAGCAGACTACAACTCGCCGTAAAAAGGACTAAAGAATCGGTTTCAGAATTGTTTTAATTGTTTTCATTTTCCGATCCTCGGTTTGCGGAGGGTGTTGGAGCATATCCCAGCCGTCATCGGGCAGTAGGCAGGAGACACCCTGAACCGACTGACAGCCAATTGCAGGGCACACTCAGACCTAGGGAAAATTTGGAATGTTCAATCAGACTGCCATTCATGTTTTGGGAAGATGTCAGGAAACCGGAGGGCCTGACATGAGGTGGGCCCATGCAGGCCCGAGGAGAACATGCAAGCTCCATGCAAGGAGACCGAAGCAGGGATTGAACCCACAACTGTGAGATGGGCACGCAACCCACTGGCCACTGAGCCGCTCTGTCTCAGAATATTAATATTAATTATGATGTCTGGAGGAAAAACATGCTTATCTCTGAGGTCAAAGTTATTTTAAAACAAAATTGAATAGTTTCGTGTTCCTATATTTGAAATACATATTTACCTGAATAAATAATATTAAATAACAAAAATAACAACTTCCGGGTAGAGTGAATGCTGGCGCGAATGGTTGCAGCTGCTCACCCGCACGAAAAAGAAAGGTTTTGAAAGGTGCTTTGAAATTAAGTGTATTGTTATTATTATTATTATTATTATTATTATTATTATTATTATTATTATTATTATTATTATTATTATTATTATTATTATTACAATAAGGATAAGAAATAAGTTATTATTCCTCAGCATTATTCAGCATAAAACCAATCCCTTATATATCCCTTAGCAGCAGTATCAGTACGAGTGTTTTTTTATTGCAATCAATCCATTTCCTTTTTATTTTAAACCAAGCAGGTCATCGAAAAAGGAGCTCATTGAGGGGCCAGTTGAATTTTAACCAGGGTCAACTATGCCAGCTATCCCCAGCAGGGGGGGGGGGCAGCAGGAGGGCAGTTGAGTTAATAGCTGGTGACAGACCACACAGAAAAGGGTCATAACACTACTCTATCCCCCCCCCCCCCCCAACCTAAAACCATAATTTGTGTTTGGCCCTGCCAAGCGCGCCCGAGATCTCTTTCAGCATATTTGGGTGCATTGTTGTCATTCATGTGGGTGTATTTTACCTGGAAACAAAAATGATTGACATTGGAGAACATTACTTTTCAATCATTGTTTTGAGTATTTTTTTGAATAATCTCACTCAAAACAGTAGTGAACGAATACTGACTTAAAGGACAACCGACGTCTCCGGACAAGTTGTGTCCATAATTTGTAAAATGGCTTCAAATGACTACTGAGCGTATTTTAATAAGATTCCACCGCATATAGCTATATTTTACGTTTTAAGACTCGCTCTGAATATTCAAGAAGTCTTGTTTAATGTTGGTGACGAGTCCGTGCGTGACATCCCTAAAGGACCGCCCCCTGACCGGAAAAAGACACATTGTAGCAGTCCTTCCATCATGTCAATGTATTTTGCTGTACAGTGGTACCTTGGTTCTCGAACGCCTCAGTGTTCGAACAAATCGGTGTTCGAACAAAATATTCGAGATATTCTTGCTTCGGCGCTTGAACATCAATCGGTGTTCGAACGCCAATACGACGCATGAGTGCGTACGCGAGGGTGGGGAGCTGTGTGGCGCACGGGTGTATCGTTCTCTCCGTGACTGTCACGTCACTTGGGGCTTGAGGGCAGGGCTTGAGTGACGAAAGGAAAGCGGGGAGGTTGGATCCAAAATACACGGCGAGACAGATACTCGTGAACAAAAGTCTTTACTGAGGCACGCATGCAAAAATGACAGCAGGGAGAGGTAAGTGAGAGTGATCGTGACGGCAGACCTGACGGCATGGAAGTAGCAATGGTGGCTTTCAGAATACTCAGACGGAGACGGTATTACACGATCGGTAAATATAGTCAGAAGGCACAATCAAGGGAATGACAAACAGCTGTGGGAACCCAGGTGCGTGATGACGGGAGGGGCCGTCTCCAGGGAGCAGCGGAGGAGGTGGCAGGAGGGGCAGGGCGCGCCCAGGGCGGCGACGAGATGTGACAGTGACCAACTGTTGTCGCTAGCGGACGTGCTGCGTTTTGCTCTAGCGTTTAATATAGGTGTACGGAGAGTTTTAGCCCCTAATCATACCTCCAAAGAAAGTAAGTGCTGCTTAAAGTGACAAAAGAAAAGTAGTGCGTACAACTATTGCATTTAAGAAAGAAATAATCGCAAAATATGAAGGAGGTGTGCGAGTGTCTGATCTGGCGAGGGAATACAGCATGGCGAAATCTACGATCAGTACGATATTAAAGAATAAGGTGGCTGTGAAATCTAGTGATGTGACCGTGGGAATGAGAGCAAGTGTCATTGGATAGATATTTTAAGAGAAAAGAACATCCTGTAGCCGAGTCATCCGAAGCTGTCACGTTCCGAGCGAGAGTGACGGCAGATGACTCGTCGGAACGTAGTGGAATGTTTGGGATCCCAAAACAGACACGTACTACCCAAGCAGGATGTTTATTCACAAATCAAAGAAAACACAGCGAGTAAGAAGGCAGGGGGTGATCCGACACGCTTACTACGCCAAAAAGCAAATGGCACACGAGGGTGCAAAATTACGCAATCCCGGAAGATGACATAAATTTACGGGACGCAGGGAAAATACCTCGGACCGGATACACTCGCATCGAAGGAAGAGTCTAGGTAGGGTGGCGAGTTTAGTCAATCTTCCGGCATTAGCGAGGTGATCGCAAACCGTATAAATGCCCCATGTCCGTGATTAGAGAATGACAGTGGGTGGAGAACGGCCGGGAGAGGCAGCCCCCCCCCCCCTCGCTGTCAACTCGCAAATGACAGGAGCAAAGAGGTGGTTTCGGTGTTCGAAAAAAACGCTTTTCGAACAGGGTCCTGGAACGAATTATGGTCGAGAACCGAGGTACCACTGTACATGTTTGGTCTGAGAACCGTGTTGCACCCAAAAGCCGCCAGAAGAGGGCATCCAAGCTCGATATAAGGAAATTATCAGCCTGTGGCAGCGGAGGTGGCCACTGGAGGTCGCCATTTTGTGCCTCTTTTTTTTTGGGTGAGAAATTTCCCCCAATGTTGCCTCAAAATGGCACATATAATTCTTTAATCGATTGCAAACATGTATGCTTTCCTCTTCAGAACTATTTGAATCATATTCATAACTGGATGTGTAACAAGAAAGCATATTCTCCGAATCTGAAGCCATTGTTTTGATTCACAAGCAATGCAAGACGTCTTGGCGTGACGTCACGAACTGGGGGCGGGACTTTCTCAAAATGCCCAATTCATGGCTCAATTTTTTGCAGATTTTGGACACTAAATCATTTTTATTGGTATTTTGCAGTTGACTAAAAATATAACTATAAAAGCCCACTTCGAAGATCTGCAACTCTGCTTCACAACACCTGACTTCACAACATCATATCAGCATGTAGAAGTCGGCATCATGGCAGGTTGTACGATTTCACCCCTGGCCTTCACAAAGGCCAAGGAGGTCATCATCAGGGCCTCAAGGTGGGGGGTGAGCGAACAAGGAATGGGATCCACCTCCCACCTATCCGGGCATACATGACCACCTTGACCACTACTGCAGCTTGCACCAGGCGGCTACTTGGAAAATTGCAGGAAAACATCAAATGGGCCCGGATGAAAATCAAGACGAACAAGTCACGCAGCATCTCAATCGTCAAGGGACAGCTAAAAAATGTGAAGTTCTGCATTGGTGATGACCCAATACCAACGGTGTCTGAGGAACCGGTCAAAAGAGTGGGCCTCAGAGACAAAGATGAAGTGCAGCAACTAAAGCAGGACATCACCAATAGTCTGGAAAACATCAACAAGACTCCACTGCCAGGAAAGCTCAAGCTCTGGTGTCTGCACTTTGGACTTCTCCATCGGGTAACGTGGCCACTCACAGTCTATGAAGTCCCACTCTCACCTGTGGAGAAGATGGAGGGAGCCATCACTAGATATGTGAAACGCTGGCTTGGTGTTCCACGCTGTCTGTCCAACATCGGCCTTTATGGCAAAGGGGTCCTTGAGTTTCCAATCACAAGCCTCATCGAAGAGTACAACTGCGCTAAAGTGAGACTTCAGATGACCCTCACAGACTCCAGAGACCAGAAGATCAGTCAAGCTGTATCCCCCTCCCCCCTATCAACTGGACGGAAATGGACGCCATCCATTGCAGTGTAGCAGGCCACAGCAGCCCTAAGGCACAGCGACATTGAGAGACACGTTCAGCGAGGAAGAGGGGGCTTTGGCCTTACAAACAAACCTTCTTGGCGTAAGGCTTCAACATCGGAAAGAAGGAAAATGGTGATGGCAGAGGTGCACCGCCAAGAGGAAACTGAAAGAACTGCACAGGCTGTCTCTCTTGCCAAGCAGGGACAATGGATGAGGTGGGAAGGCCTGGAGAAGAGAAAGCTCAGTTGGAGGGATCTCTGGGAAATGGAGGCAAGCAACATCAGCTTCATCATCAGAGCTATCAATGATGTGCTCCCATCTCCAAAAAACCTCCACCAATGGTATGGCGAAGATCCAACGTGTGACCTCTGTCGAACTCCAGGAACTCTCAAACACATCCTGACCGGTTGTAAGACCAGCTTCACACAAGGCCGCTACACCTGGAGGCACAACCAGGTCCTGAAGAGTGGCAGTTGTCCTTGAGAGCAAGAGGAATACCATCAACTCCTTGCCAATGAGAGCCACCACGTCCAGCACAGCACCATTGACTTTCATCCGAGAGGGACAGGAAAAGCCCAACCAACCTCCTGCCAAACCTGAAGTTGGACAGCTATCCAGGGCCCGCGATTGGGAGATGCGGGTTGACATTGGCCAGCAATTGGTTTTCCCAGCGGAGATTGCAGCCACCACCCTCAGACCAGACTTGGTGCTCTGGTCCCCTTCACTCAAGGCTGTCTACATCGCAGAACTCACAGTCCCGTGGGAAACCTCCGTTGAAGAGGCCTATGAGCGCAAGAAGCTGCGCTACACAGAACTCGCAGTGGATGCGCAACAGCGAGGATGGAAAGCCAAGGTATATCTAATTGAAGTTGGATGCAGAGGGTTTGTGGCTTCCTCCACAATCAGGCTGCTAAAAGACCTGGGTATCCATGGACAGGCTCTGCGGCACACAGTTAGATCAGTCTCTGAAGCCGCAGAAAGAAGCAGCCAGTGGATCTGGATGAAGAGGAAGGACTTTTGTTGGGCTCATAGAACAGCAACCTAAGACACAACACTCCTCTCCCCACCAGCTTCTCAACATCTGATTGGGCATTGGACACAAGCGTGGGCGTGATCAACCTGTCGCTGGCCACCATCGATGAGGGTGTCTGGTGATTAAAAGGCCAAAACACCCAATGATTCTTTGGCACACTACTGACGATGTGTCCCAAATTCACAACCTCCCATCCCTGAGGCACAGCTCCCACACCACTGTCAACATCAAGGCTAATCTCGTGTGAGGACCATCCATTGGCACAAATGGACAGAATAACATCACGTCCAGTGTTTCATGATTCTCTCTCATACTGCGTGTTTTGGGTATTTTAGATGCTATACAACGTTTTTCTGAAGTCAGTTAATAAACAAAAAAGTGACGTCGGTTGTCCTTTAAGTGGTGTATGCACATTTCGATTTTAACATCTTAACTCAGACATATTCTTCTTTTCCTTTTGACTTTTCCCTTCAGGGGTCGCCACAACGAATCAGTGTCCTCCATTTAGCCCGGTTTTGTGCATCCTCTTCTGTCACACCAGCTACCTTCATGTCCTCTTTGACAACATGCATAAACCTCCCCTTGATTTCGGTCTTCTGCCAGGCAGTTCAAGGCCCTCTCTCCTCTGGACATGTCCAAACCATCTCAGTGTGGCCTCTCTGACTTTCTCTCCAAAGCCTCTAATATGAGTTGTCCGTCTGATATACTCATTCCTGATCCTATCCAACCTGGTCACTCCCAACGAAAACCTCAACATCTTCAGCTCTGCTACCTCCAGCTCTGCTTCCTGTCTTTTCTTCAGTGGCACTGTCTCCAGTCCAAACATCATGGCTGGTCTCACCACTGTTTTGTACACTTTTCATTTCATCCTAGCTGAAACCCTTCTATCACACATCACAACTGACATTTTTCTCCAGCCGTTCCAGCCTGCCTGAAAACGCTTCTTCACCTCTTTTCCACACTCTCCACTGATCTGGACAGTTGACCCCAAGTACTTAAAATCCTCCACTTTCTTTATCTCTTCTCCCTGTAGCATCACTCTTGCACTTGGATCCATCTCATTTACACACACTGATCTTCATTCCTCTCCTTTCCAGGGCATACCGCCACATCTCTAGTTTCTCCCCTGCCTGTCCCCTGCTCTCGCGACAAATCACGTAATCTGCAAACAACATGGTCCAAGAAGATTCTTGTCTAACATCAACGTCTGTCACCCTGTCCACCATAGCGAATAAAAAGGGGCTCAGAGCTGACCACTGGTAGAGGCCCACCTCCACCTTGAATTCCTCCGTCACACCGACAGCACACCTTGCAACTGTCTTACAGTCATGATACATGTTTTGCACCGCTCTGACATACTTTTCTGTCACTCCAGACTTCCTCATGCAATACCACAGCTTTTCTCTGGGCACCCTGTCATACGCTTTCTCCAGATCTACAAAGACACAATGCAATTCCTTCTGACCTTCTCTGTACTTCTCTACCAGCATTCTTAAAGCAAACACTGCATCTGTCGTACTATTTTTTTGGCATGAAGCCACACTGCTGATCACAAATGTTCACTTCTGCTCTTAGTCTAGCTTCAACTACTCTTTCCCATAGGTTCATTGTATGGCTCATCAACTTTATTCCTCTGTAGTTACTACAACTCTGCACATCTCCCTAGTTCTTAAAAATGGGCACCAGTACACTTCGTCAGACAACACATGACAAGGAAAAATACACGCATGTGTATTCTAAATCATCCTATATGTCCTTGTGTACCCTAAATGAACAACACACCAACCAGTGTCTGTGGTAGCATCAAGACTGACATGAATGGTAGCAAAGTGTCATGGGGTGGAAAGAAAGGTACACGAGGAAACAGAAGGAGTGTGCTAACTGTTTGCTTTTATCTATGTGACAGCAGTGCCAGCTTTCCCTTAGTTCAAATAAACCATTCTGTACAGAGCATTTAAACATGTCTTGTCAAAGTCATGATACTTCCTTCGCATTCTTAGACCAAAAAAGGAGCCAATTATCACAGTAATCATGGGTTGTTCACAGATCTACAGTCTTATTTTTCAGGTTTTCAAAATATATCGATATGTGTTGCTTCTCACCAAATTTTACCACAATTCTGTGACTGAATGTGACAAACAGCCGCAAAATTGAATATGAGGGACCAGCGTGTAACTTCCCATGTATGTACTGTATTTGAAATATGCAAAGAAACCAGAGTTCCCACAGAAAACCCACACAGACATGGAGATAATATGCAAACTCCACGTAGGAAGGCCTCAGCCATAATCGTAACCCTGCACCGCTGCATTGGGAGGCAGACATGCTAACCAGTCAACCATCGGGCTGCCCCAGCAATAAAATTATCCACATAAGGGGGGCTTGGAGCGAGGTTAGCTTAGCTTTGCATTTCTTTTGTAAACATTGTCATACCAATGACCTCACTGGTAAACAATTTGAAATTGGCTTCTATGAAACACAGACAGGCACAAACACACACATGGCGGTTTCCAAAACCACTCTTGACTTTTTCACTTTTGTTGCCTCATCCTTTAATTTCATTTTTAAGACTCGCAGGCAATGAAGTCTAACTCCCCCAACCCCCCCACACACAAAAACAAACAACAAAACAAACAAATGGGATTTTACTTTTGTTTCAGATGGCGGTCAGCCAATGAAAGGCATCAATCAAATCTCTTTGTGGTAAATGGTTGATGAAAAAAAAGATTTTATTCTAAAATTTGAGGTTATTTTTCTTTCCAAAAAAACCTTCAACATCCCAAATTGGATTATTTTTGAGTTGGAAGTTTTGCCCTGCCTTTGTGCTCTGCTGACCATTTTGGAAAGTGATCTTTGAATCAGAATGTCCAATCTGTCATTGTGCTGACTTAAAAAACACACACATATTGGCACTCATTGGTCTTCTCATTTCTATCTTGTACTGCATTGTCTCTAAATCAACACAATTCCATGTGCCCCAATTTCAACATGGGTGATGGCATAGCTGCTTTATTTACCTCGGCGGTCACACAAACAATTAAATATTGGATTGGATTGGATTGGATTGGATTTGCCTTTATTAGTCTCACAGTGGAGAAATTTACATTTCACAGCAGCAAAGTGATGAAAGGAATGAAAGTAGAAAAACAAAATACATGAGCTGCTGGAAAGGCAGCCACTCTCGGGGCGCCGTCTTGAAGTCAAAAGAACAAAACTAAACTAAATAACAAATAATATGACAGCATAGAGACAATATGACAAAACAAAGACACAGAGAGACATTCATTCTTCAGGACTTGCTGTACCCTCTTCGTGATGACATGAAGCAGTTCTAGATGAAAGAGGAGAGGATCAAAGCGTCTTTCCACCAGTGGATCGGGGACATCATGGTGGAATGTGCACGTCAACTACAAGCTAAATGTTGAAAGCAAACACGCAGCTGTAGCATCCATTGACGAAAAGAGATTGTCTCACATCTCCTGTTCCACATAAATCTGCTTCAATTCCAAGCCGCAACAGTTCCACATACGCATCGGCGCTCTGTGCTGATGCTCCTTTCTTCTTATCGTGGGTTCCTCAAGCCATGCATCCATCCAGCCGCAGACTGTCCAACAGCACTGACCTTCCACTGAACAAAGCGGGGCTGTGAAGATGCTGCCCATTACAGGCGCAAAAAAGCACAAATGGCCCCTTTGGTGTCCAGCGATGGCAGTCGAATGGCTCCGACATTCCTCCCATTCAAAAACAGTACTGGCATATTCATGCTGCCGAAAAGGCGCAACCGCTCAGCACAGTCTCCTCCTTGATGAATGTCGTGGTCAAAAATGCTGAAAAACAATCCGTATCCGTTCCACACGACGCACAACAACACAAAGTGACAAAAGAAAACACAAAACAAGACAAAAACAACCAAAAAAAGCAAGGCTCATGAGAGCACTTGCTGAAAATATGGTTCATGATATGTAATCAGCAGAGGTATGAAATCCAAACAAGCTAGTACAGATGTCAATTCAATAGAACCACCTTTGGCTAAAGCCAAACCGGGGCAAGATTTTTACTTTCTGTACCCAGATATGACACCCCTGGTGGACCTTTTAGTTTGATAATTGTGCACACAATACAGTACATTATAAGCACACTGTTAAACAATTGGTACTTGTGGACCCACAGACCATTCAACATGACAATATAAGTGCACATACATACGGCACATTATAAAATGCTGCAGAAACCATTTTTTTAAAATATGGTATTTTCCAGACGAGGCTGTCTATGATGTAATTGTTTTTCATTTTACTATACTGTATGTTTTAAGGGAACAATTGCACATTGATAAATACTGCCTTGTTCACTACTAGCAAAACTATGCCAACATGAGAATACCACAAATTTAGATACAATTACTATTTGCCACTATGGTACATGATAAACATGGGCTAATTATATTATATGTGTTATGTATGAGAGAATACAGTATAAACATGAATGGGATGAAGTGATTTGGCAATAAAAATTTCCGGTGGTTTGCATTACAATTTTAAAGTAAACATCCGATCCAGGATGCGGAAACCAGCCGGAAAAAAAAGTTACGATAATGCTTTTTGATTTATTTTGTTTTAAAAACGATGTTTTCAGATTAAAGTATGCAATCATGAAAGGAACAAAGATTGTTTTTTTCGGGTAAAAAAATCCATCCATCCATCCATCCATCCATCCATCCATCCATCCATCCATCCATTTTCCAGACCGCTTTATCCTCATTAGGGTCGCGGGGAATCAGAATCAGAATACCTTTATTCGTCCTGCAATAGGGAAATTTGCAGTCCACAGCAGCAATTAAAAGGGATGGGGTTGGGGTAGGGGTGAAAGGATAGAAAATGCTGAAGCCTATCTCAGCTGTCTTATTTTTATGATGCAGAAGGGCTTCTATTCTGGAAAAAGACACATTGATCCACTAATAATTATCCATAAATGGATCTGTTGTTCATGAAAAAAGTAATATACTGTAACTTGTTTTACCATACTTTTTGTGTAAAAAAAATAAAATAATTACACTCATATCAGAATTTTCAACAAATCTACTTTAATGATTAGTAACTTGTTTACCTTGTTTTTGTTTAATTATGTCCGACTTTTTAAATAGGTTTTTAAAATATGACGTTTTGTGTAGGACAATTATTTTAGGGAGCCCCAATCAAGAGTCCGTGGGCCCCATTTGAGAACCACTGCAATAGAAGACGTTTATTCTGACACACATTATTTGCAATGTAGCATTCAGAATAATGCGGTCTAACTTTGCTTTAATCCAAACTTAATCAAAATCCTCTGTGTACTTGTGGGGTACAAGGTTTGGCTTGCGGACCACATGTGGCATTCATTATAATACATTTGAGCGTCTTATAATCGTGGTTAATTGATTCTGATGAAATCAATTATGAATCTCTTCTACTAATGATCGAGCTGATTCTTCCCTCGTCTGATATGGCCTTGGTGTTAACGTATTAACAAGATTATGAATGACACATATTAAGTAACAAACACCTTCAAGATGACAGAAGGATGTCATATTTGTTAAAACTGAAGATAAGGAAAAACACTTGAATAACTTACTCATCGCTGGTCAAAATCGGAGTTTAGCACTATGCCGCCATCCTGAGTTGTGAAGCTGCTGAGGTCCAAGTTAAATCCATCATTTCCAATAGCTTCGCTTTACATGTTCTTTTCACCATTTCTCCAGGATATCTCCTTTTCTCCATCATATCTCAGCACATACTGACAGTTGTGATGTGTGAACACAGGTCTATAAATACGATATACACCCCCTACCCCCAACTCCCATTTCATCCACAACAACAACAACAAAAAACACAAACAGACAAATTCTGATGGCTTGATGACAAATTTCCTGCATACACCCACACAACACGAAATGTCATGGTCCAATTAAATCTCCCTTGAAATGTGTCCCAAATGGAGGCTCCATGAGCCCAGTGATCCTCTGCATGGATCGGAATCACCCCGCAAATTGCTGCACATCATATCAGATCAATATGAATGTATGTTGAAATGTAGGGAGGGGGTCAGAGAGGCATCCCAGGGTGAGGGAACTCACTAGGGGCTTTGCTCCCCGCTAAGTGGGGATAAAAACACTCAGCAAGGGGCATGGGAATGCAGTGTCCCTCATTCCTACTATCAAACATTTTCGCGAGTTTTTTCATGATCTAGACACACCATGTTAGCCATTGGTAGTTGTAATTAACGTCATCATTGGTACACTTAGTCTTTTTCTTAAAAAATGCAATATAAAACACAATTGCTTGGTTGAAGTATTGCTTCAAATTCGGTCTGGGACGTAACACAACTCGGAGGGACAGGCATAGGATGCCTCCCTCCGCGTCTCATGGCCAGGATGACGGCTCGGGCCAAAGGCTCCAAAGGAGGCCGGTAACAAACCAAACATTATTACGGTCGCCATGAGAGGATCCGTGCTGGCCCCTGGCCGCTGGCAGCCAGAGCCAGCGGGCACTGCACCCCACGCCTGTCACAGTAGGGGGCGCCACAGATGGAGACAAGCCGAGGGCAAAGGATCAATGTGCGGCAGTATCGTCTGCCAATCACCTTTGTCTGCTGATTGAAAAGCTTGCTAAGGGGATTTACATACAATTTTACACTCCGCCCCGGCTACATGCAGACACATTTCATTCCGTGTGCGTCATTACGTCCGGGTAATGCTTTTCCGATATGCATACAAAATTGTCAGTTCCTTTCAACACCAAAAATCCAAATTGATGACACACAATTTCTGGACAAGTATCCTTTGAACAGATAAGACAAAATTCAAGATTTTGCCATCAAATTCAGTTATGTTCTGGAACTGCCTTGCTAATTCTGGCAAAGGGCGTATTGAAGTTGCAGAACACAATGCAAGCTCAACGCTATCAAGAAAATCTGAAGCAAAATGCGCTGTCAGAAAGTTTGGCCGAGGCTCTGTTTTGGGGTTGCTTTGCTAAATCTATCAAAAGATATCGTGAATGACAAAGGATACACTGAAATCTCCAGATCAGTGGTTATTAATCTTGTTGGAGGCACCGGACCCCACCAGTTTCATATGCTCATTCACCGAACCCTTCTTCCAATGACTGTGTCTACTAACTGCAGTCTAGACTGAGGGATGGACCTCTGCGGCGGAGGATCCACCGAACCCCTGAGACCGACTCACCGAACCCCAAGGGTTCGATCGAACCCAGGTTAAGAACCACTGCTCCAGATATTCTGGAAAAATGTGATGGCTGGTGACAGAAAGCTTGAAACACGGAAAAGTATCACAAATTTCTGCAGGCTACACTGAAATATTCAAGACATATGAAGGCGTTGATGAAGAAATGTACTGCTTGATTTCAAAAAGCTTGGTCTTGGTTGGTGCTGCTTTGCGATATTTGGCATATGTTTGATTATTAAGATTATTAAAGAATTTGGAAGCAATTTGTGAAGCCTTGAATCAGAAATTTTGTATCATGGAGCTTTTGTTGTCTTTTCTTCTGGACCTGCTTTGCTGCATCCCAATAAGTCTGTATTGAGTCTGTGCAGTGTACAAAGGAACCCCAAAATTCAAAGTGGCCCCTTTTGGGTACTGACCCTCGAAATTCCAAAAGCAGAGCTGAGAAACTGACCGCTGCCCTAGGCGATTATTGTATATACTGGAAATTTAATTTAAACTCCTATTCTATAAGTCAGACGTCAATCTATCAAGAACTGGCTGAAGAACACGAAAACCACTGGAGTCAATGAGCGACATCGTAGGACATCCGTGACAGATGGTTGAGACAAGCCCGAGCAGGATGCGCTACTTTCCAAAAGACAAGGGGGCCTCTGATGTCGGGAAGGTCTGATGGTTGCTTTGCAGGATGAGGGTAAACATGAGCCACCATGCCAGGGAAGTGGATTTAGTAACGGAGGTTGACTCGCTTGGATGCGAGCTGCATGGTCCGCTTCTCAAAAGCAGGGATTCACAAACTGCTCTGTGACACTTTTGGGAATGTAGTTTCACAGCGAAAAGACTCTTTGTGAGATGGAACATTTCTTTGAATGACGGCTTCGCATTTGTCGTGCATGCAGATTGGGATTCTCATACCTGCAAGTACAGGGCCAGTAAATGGTGATATTGTCATCAGTGCCAAATTAAGATTGGTTCACACATACTGACAATTGACCTAACTGAAGCATCTGTCTTCTTTTTCAATCAAAATAAGGGCCGTCACACACTTCACAATTATTCTGAAACTGATTAGGACACAACCATTGCGAACAAAAAAACAAACAAACAAACAAACAAACAAACAAACAAACAAACAAACAAACAAACAAACAAACAAACAAACAAACAAACAAACAAAATACACAAGTAAATAAATAAAATCCCAATTTGTCACGCACCCCTATCTATTGGGCCATTTAGCATCAGTACAGTACACTTTGCGATGGGGAACTGTACAAACCCATTTCTGATTTTTAGATTAGATTAAATGAGCCTTTATTTGTCTCACAGTGGAGCACGTCACAGCAGCAAAAACAAAATACAGGAACTGCTGTAAAGGCAGCCTCTCTTGCGGCGCCATCTTGAAGTCAAACACAAACAAAAAAAGAAACAAAATAACATAATGTGACAAAACACTAAGACACAGACAGTCTTTAACCTTAACACTTTCTGCACCCCCTTTGTTGCATGAAACAATTTGAGATGAAAGAGGAGAGGATCAAAGCCTCCTTTTCACAAGTGGATCAGGGACGTCATGGTGGAATGTGCACGCCTGCTACAAGTTGAGTTTTGATAGTAAACACGGAGCTGCAGCATCCATTGGCGAAAAGAGATTGTCTCCCAATTTCTGGCCTACGTAAAGCTTTCTTTCTTCTCATCGCGGGCTCCTCAAGCCATGCATCCATCCAGCCGCAGACAGTCCAACTGCACCGACCTGTCCGCTGAACAAAGCGGGGCTGTGAAAATGCTGCCCATTACAGGTAAAAAATAAGCACAATCGCCCTAGAGGTGCCGAGCGATGACAGGGAAATGGCACCGACATTCCTACCAATCAAAAACAGTGCTGGCATATTCGTGCTGCCGAGAAGGCGCAACCGCTCAGCAGTCTCCTCCTTGATAAATGTCATGGCTAAAAATGCAGAAAAAGAATCCGCATCCGCTCCACACGACGCACAATAATACAAAGTAACAAAAAAAGAGCAAGGCTCATGAGAGCACTTGCCGACGGCTGCCTACTCGGGCGCCATCTTGGACTTCTTGGATTTTAAGGCTCCTCATACAATATGACTTACCTCACCTTACATCACCTTTTTGGATCCATAAAAAGATGGTGTTCCAGTCAAGGAAGACACGGGATGATACTGAAAGTGCACAGTGGGCACAAATTAAGAGGAAAAAGAGGGAGGCACTGAAAGCAGTGCTCACTTGCATTGATTTGAATGGCACAAGTGTAAACCCCCCCAAGCCAAAAGCATCACTATTCACTATTCAATCACCGTCAATTATGAAATATAAGTTTAAGATTTGTTTCTGGATGTGCGTAGTTTAACCGAAAGAAATAAAATTAGACCAATCTAAAATATTAAAAAATGCTTTTCCGAATGAAAACTGCCATCTCGTGTAAGCATCAACCATCATTGTTCTGCTGCCACACACAGCATTTGCCACGGGCATTAGTAATGGAGCACAACCATTATTTTTGGTCATGGATGAATGAATGCATGCATGAATGTACGAATGAATGAATGAATGAATGAATGAATGAATGAATCAATGTACAAATTAATTAATGCATGAATTCCTAATTTTTTGTTCCAATTTCTTATGGTACGGAATAGGTTTGACCCAAAATGCAGTTGCTTATCTCCAAAAACTAAAACCGACAAATCATAGAGCGAAATGCATAAACTGATTGCAAAAACATTGACTTCACATGCCAGTTTCTGAATAGCAACATTTTTTAACAATGCCTTGTGATAAAAACATTTTGAAAAGTAATTTGAGCAAATGTGATATTTAAGTGTGTCTCAAGCAGTTAGCCCTTTACATGAAACAGAAGAAGTAGCTATCGGTCTTAAAATGTTGGTGAGTCCTAGCATAGAGACTGGGAGATGATTACTAATAGCTATTAGGTGTACTCCTGCTTTCTCACCCCACCCAGCGACCGAGTCAACTGACAGAAAAAAAAGTCAGGCCAAAGCATAACAGGACACTCTTCAGTAAAAGTGGATAATTATTGGTTGGCTCTTAAAGCTTATCCTGGGTGATTATCCTGTGGTGAGGGTTGTGCTAAGTGAGATTTTCCTCCCCCTGTTAAATCTGCTCAGTGTTGAGGATTGCAAATCGTTTTCTGTGTGGTCAAGTCTAAATTGGGCTGAGGCACGGGCCCTGTGATTGCTCCATGAAATTGAAACCTTGCCAATTAGGAAGCGACCTGAAAATCAAACTGTTGTGAATACAAGCCAAAGTTCGCAGTCACAACTACTTTGCGGTTCTTTGTTCAAATATAAAAAAGAAATCCACGCTTTCACTTAGATTGTCTGGGCTTCCTCTCAGTATTCTCTCAACTCTGAACTAAACCCAACTGCATATAAAGAGTACTTTCAAACAGACAATGTTGCATCCAAAGTGCTGTACATGGACAACTATCATAAATGAACAATAAATCAGTCACAAAGATACAGTAGTAGAAAGCACCAAGGAGTAAAACTAAGATCAAGTCTGAGTTATGCTGAGTCAAATGTACAAGTGATATTTAAGGCGGGTTTTAAAAATGGGCAGCGAGGGGCTAGCCAAATGTTCAGTGGCAGCTCATTCCAGAGAGTGGTACCAGTAACGGAAAAGGCTCAATCCCCTCTGAGTCTCTGTTTAGTTCTTGGTGCAGTGATACCTTGGCTTACAAACTTAATTGGTTCCCAGACAGAGTGTGTAAGGCGAAAAGTGTGCATCCAAAAAATTAATTTCCCATAGGAAATCATGAAAATGAGGATAATCCGAATCACAGGTCCCCATAAAACATAATTTTCTAGTTCCTAATTTTCTAAGCCTTAAAACTACACAAAATATATCTTATTTTATGTATAATGAATGTGCTATTGTATTATAATTAAAGAAATAAACTGTACTGTATAATAAGATGTTTTATTTACCTACGTAGCCTTCTTCTTTCACCATCGTGAGGAATGGTCCCTTGGAGGTGCTTTCTCTGCGATAATTTTGCCTAGTTCCTCATCAATTGTGTTCTGTTTAGCTGGGTTGATAGCTTTTTGCATCAAATGTACAGATGACTTGTGCAGGTTATTTGTGGAGCCTGATTGATGGGATATTTTAACCTTCCAGTCTACACTCTGCTTTTTCAAAGTTGAAACGAGTCCAAATTTCACTGTTTTCTATCCATTTATCACCATTTCACTTGTTTTTTTTTCACTTTTTTTGGGTTTCAAGCTCTGTCGTCTCCCTTTCATGTGTGTGTGTGTTTTCTCACCTTCTCTCTCTCTCTGTCGTCTGCCTGTCTCTTTAATGTTTAACCCCCCTCACTGCTGCGTTCTTGACCAATCATGTGGCTTTCACCGAAGACGGCATTTTGTTTTTTGGAGAATGGCCTCACTCTCTCTTTCTGTCTGTAACCCCACCCCCCCACTGCTGCGTTCTTGACCAATCACGTCGCTTTAACCGAAGACTGGGGGCGGGGAATAGAGGAAAAAAACAGTGGCCACCATTTTCTTGTTAGGAGAACGGGCTCGTTCGCGAACGACACATCACTCATTGGGGTAGCTCCGTGTGTATCCCGAAAAATAGTTTGTATGCCAAGGTAAAATTTTCATAAATGTAACGTTGTAAACCGATAACGTTCATAAGCCAAGGGGTTTGTAAACCGAGGTATCACTGTATTTCTAATACAGTGAGACCTCAATTTACGAACTTAATTGGTTGCCAGACAGAGTGTGTAAGGTGAAAAGTGTGTATCTCAAAAAAAAAAAAATCCCATAGGAAACTATTAAAATGGGAATAATCTGTTCCCGGGTTTCCATAAAATATACTTTTCAACTAAATAAGCCTTAAAACTACATACAACATACCTTATTCTATGTATATGCTATTGTATTGTAATGAAAGAAATGCACTGCATTGTATCATAAAGTCACTTTATTTACATTTATGGCTTGATGGCATGGTGTTGGATGTTGAAGGTCAAAGGGAATTGCTGTTTGGAAAGAGGCGCATTACATGAGGACTGTAATTAAAAAAAATTGCTGTAAAATAAAGTTGTATTTAACTTTTTGATGGTCGTTGATGGCTTATGGAAGGAGAATCACCTTCCATAAGGACTGTTGGTAACTTAACCTCTGGTGCTGTTCGATCGTGTGCTTCCGCCGAAGATCACTCCGCCAGCCGTGGTGGGTGTGTATTGTAAAAATAGTGCTTATTATAAGGTTTAATTTTCATAAATTTGACGTTTGTAAGACGAAAAGTTTGTAAGATAAGGTGTTTGTAAGTTGAGGTCTCACTGTAATGTCTAGTCAGGAGACCACACTCAAAAACTATCCATCCATTCATGCATTTTCCAATCTCCTTTATACTCACATGAATCATGGGCGATGCTGGAGCCTATCCCAGCTGTCCACAGGCGGTATGTGGTGGATACCCTGAACCAGTTGTTTCCAGCTAATCACAGGACACACAGACATGAACAACCAACCTATCATTCACACCTCGCGTTAAGAGTGTTCAGTCAGTCTGCCATGCATGTTTTTAGAATGTGGGAAGAAACAGGAGTACCCGGAGAAAACCTCCGTAGGCACTGGGAAAACATACTAACTTCACACAGGAAGGACAGAAGGACTTGTAAGGAGGGACTGTAAGGTACCCAGATGCGCTATCCACTGGACTACTACGGAGACCCGCATTTGTATTTTTATTTTTTGATGTGTTAAAGCGTAACAGCATAAGACTAACTTGTGATATTTACTCACCACCCACCGCCCCCCATATTTGTCATGATTCAGTTTCTGCTCGTTTCTAGCAAGTGGTAGAGGTGTTCCTATTTTTCCAGCTGCTCACCTGTTAGCCATCATAATCAACTGACTATTCAAACTTAACACACGAAAAAAATGAAATTCTCCTCGTTGGTACCAAATCCACCTTACGCAAAGCTAACAGTTTCTCTCTCACTATTGACAGTTCGACAGTTTCTCCCTCCCATCAGGTCATGAGCCTGGGTGTTATCCTTGACTGCACACTTCTTTCCAATCCCATATAAATAACTTCTGCGTACTTCCACCTACGCAATATAACTAGTCTTCGCCCATCTCTCATCCCTCACACCACTGCTATCCTTGTACATAGTCTTGTCACCTCTCAGATTGACTATTGCAATTCACTTCTCCTTGGTGTCCCTCAGAAACGTCTCCACAAACGTCAACCAGTCCAGAATTCTTCAGCCCGGATCATCACCAGAACCCCATCCTTTCACTACATCACCCCTGTCCTCCAAGAGCTCCACTGGCTCCTGGTCAAATATAGAATCAACTTTAAAATTCTTCTTTATACATTAAAAGCTATCCATAACCTTGACCCCCATACCTATCTGACCTTCGTCAAATTTCTATTCCCTCTGATTCCCTCAGATCCTCTTACTCGCTCCACCTCTGTGTGCCCCGTGCCCGTCTCAGCACGATGGGGGACAGAGATTTCAGCCGTTCTGCCCACAAGCTCTGGAACTCACTTCCTCCCAACATTCGTAACATTGATTCTCCTCCCACCTTCAAATCCCATCTCAAATCCCATCAATTTAAAATCGCATTTTCTGTGTAGCTTTATCTCTTGTGTCTATTTATAATTGTATTTTATTTATTACCATATCTGTTTTTCTTTCTATGCTTGTCTGTGACTGTAAAGTGCCCTTGAGAGGCACTTAATAATAATAATAATAATAATAATAATAATAATAATAATAATAATAATAATAATAATAATAATAATAATAGGATCGTTCATACAATAGCCTGCTTAGGCAACATAGGATTAGTAATACTGATGAGGTGATACCGGTCGAAGTGGGGCAATCAGGCATAGGAATAGGAACTATCAGTGGAGCAGCTGCAGGGATTAGTCCTCTGCTCCCCCCAACCTGAGAGCAGGGACCTATCATAGCAGAGTCCGGCATCGCCATGTCTTGGCAGAAGGGATATATATAGGGCCTAAACTACCAGTAAGACTTTAGTTTGCTGACGAAGTTTCTTGGATAAGAAGCAAAACGTCGGACATCTTCAAAGAGGTACAGATGACGGCTGAAGAAACCTTTTCATCGAAGAACATTACAGGGTTACAAAAAAATAATCTGTTCAACTGATTTTTAACTCATTCACTGCAATTCACGAATTTATTCGGGAATTGAAAATATGACGGGGAGCGCCATTCTCAAAGTTTTTTTTCATGCTTGGGTGCTGATGAAGCACTGGTCATGGCGTCAGACAATGTTTTTTTCTTTTCCACAAGGGGGCAGCATTTCCCTTTTTTTCCATGTTAGCGCTTTGTTCCAGCTTCAGCTGTTCAAGCTCTCTATAAACTGATATGTATGTATTGTGGACAGCTGCCCTCATTTCAAACTCATATAACTGCAGACCCATATAATTTAGGAATTAACTCTTTTTTTTCTGATGAACGAAGAGAGTCTAAGGTTTCTAACACTCAATATTCTGTGGGTCCTGAAATTCAACTGACAATGACAAAAACCCTGGCACTGGAGTGGACATATTTTTGCACGTCTGGCAGTGAATAGTTAATCAGTCGATGATGTATCGAGTCTATTATCCAAAAGTTCAGCGACAATTAGCAAGTGACTGGCTCACATGACGAATGAACTTGAAAGGTGTTTTCCGTTTCCTTTAACGTGCGCTACGTCATCAAAATTTGTTGACAACAACAGTTGTGATATCATTCGACTGTTTTCCGAGTCATTGTTTTGATGTAGGGCAAAGAGGGCCTATTTGAGCGAATGCACGAGTGTGTGCATGTGCGGCTTGACGGCACAGCTGTCTGCCTCCAGGCTGCACAGTCTACCGCAGCCTCTCACTTTGGGACGGCGCCGGTGTGTTAACGCATTAACAGGCTTGTTGCGGCACCTTTTTGAAAGCTTGTGACTGGCTGCCTGACGGGGTCAGAAGTGTCAAACTGCTCGCGCTGACATCACGACAGACACGTAAAGGCCCGGGCAAATTAGTGCGCTACCTGAGTCGATTGACACTCAGAGGCTTGGGGGCTCCCAGGCATGTGTAAAAATGTTCACATCACACATTTGTAATATGCACTAGTCAACTACGTTACACACTACCACACTTGCACAAAATCAAATACTACGATGCAAACTACATGTCAGTTTAACGAAATACCTAAAATGCATAAGAGTTCAGGGTTCATTTGAAATGTACAGTAAAGTCTCGTTATATCGATATTCAAGGGAGTCCGAAAAAATATCGATATAACCGGGACTATCGATATATCCGACCCTGTTTGCATGTAATTTTCTCCGTGCGTGCATAGAAATAGTATCGATATAACCGGGACTATCGATATATCCGATATCGATATAACGAGACTTTACTGTATTTGTTTCGGTATTCCTCCACATCCACACAGAAAATGGAAAGTCAGTTGACAAGTATCGATTACTCTGTTTGCATTATGACACAATAGTTAGTGATTTTTTGGGGGGCTGTTCATCGTGCACTCGAAAAATTGCAGGTATTAAAAAAATACTAATAATACCAAATGTAATAAAAACAAAATTGAAATGAAGCCGTTACTCCCCAAAACAAGAATGACGACAGACTCAGAAACCTCCTCCAAAATGTGTTAAAAACCTGCTGAATTACAATAAATAAATAAATAAGAAATAAAACTTAAAGGACAACCGACGTCACTTTTGTGTTTCCTAACTGACATCAGAAAAACGTTTGATAGCATCTAAAATACCCAAAACACGCAGTATGATATTTTTATTCAAATGCAAAACACCAATAAAAATGACTTAAAGTGTCCAAAATCTGCAAAAAATTGAGCTGCGAATTGGGCATTTTCAGAAAGTCCTGCCCCTAGTTCGTGACGTCACGCGAAGACGTCTTGCATTGCTGGAGAATCAAAACAATGGCTTCATATTCGGAGAATCTGCTTTCTTGTTACACATCCAGTTATGAATATGATTCAAATAGTTCTGAAGAGGAAAGCATACATGTTTGCAATCGATTAAAGAATTTATTCCGTGCCATTCTAAGGCAACAGTGGGGGGAAATGTCTCACCCAAAAAGAGGCAGAAAATGGCCACCGAGCTCCTGCCACTGTAAACCCGAACAGTACTACTGACTTAAAGTCATTGAGGTCAGTCAACTCAAAAGCCGATTTTTTGTTTCAAAAACTCAAACGTTTTGAGTTTTTGAATGAATCCTGCGTTTTTAATTTGCAGTACATCAATACTTTTGAGTTCATGGCAATCATTTACTCAAACATTTTGAGTTCACGGCAGGAAGCTGCGTGATGACGTCACTGCGTGCTCTCATTGGATGCCATTTGAATTCTCAACGGCTGAATCTGGCAGAGACCGACGGATTATTTATTTTAAATTAGGGTGGAAAGACAAACAATATCGTATTTAATATACAATATATGTATACTACAAGGAACCAGTGTGTCAATGCTGTAGTCCAGGAGTGTCAAACTCATTTCGCATCGCGGGCCACATACGGCCTAGGGAGATGTCAAGTGGGCCGGACCATTAAAATTATACCATACTCTGCTAAAAATAGAAAAAATATCATGTATTTCCTTTGTTTTGGTGTAAAGAAGCACAAGAACATTAGGAAAATATTGACATTTAATGAACTATCCTTTTACAAAACATTTCATGAAACACCTCATATTTCCTTAGAGAAATGTGCAATTTACTTTTATCATTCACAAATATGCATTGCAACTGATCCCACTGATTGTACAAAGGCACAAAACTTTAATTGGGACTGAAAAATATAGTAATGCACTTTAAGATTAAATGAGACTTTTAAAGGAAGGGAATTTTTAAACCACTTACACATATGCATATAAAATCTAAATGTAATCCCTGCGTACACCTTACAAACGGAGAGTGATTTTAAATGTGTAATGAAGAAAGTGTTCACCTGTCCTGTAAATCTGTAAACTTCGTACATGAAACATACATACACATACAATACATACTGAAAATTTATGGAGTTGTATGAACAGTACTGCTGTTAACCTGCTGACTAACATTAAAGTGTGCTATGGCAGGCTGTGGGTAATGTTGCTGAGAAGTTTGTCAAACTGACGATGGTTCAGACCTCTGGACCGGATGAAATTTAAAGTGCGAACAACCACCTCCATGACGTGGTCCATTTTCAGTGACTTGCGACACAATGCCTCCTGGTGCAAAATACAGTGAAATGTCCAGAAACAATCTCCTCCATTAAGGGCTTGTACTTTGTCTTTGAACTTTGTCGCGACACCTGCTTTCTTTCCGAACATGGATCACGCGCCGTCTGTAGCCAGGCTGACAACGCGGGACCGGTCCACTCCAACTCTGTCCAATACAGCAACGACAGAGCCGAAAATGTCCTCGGCTGTTGTGGGGTCCATCATTGGCACCGACTCAAGAAACTCTTCAGTAACAGTCAATGTCTCATCAACTCCTCCAATAAATATGGCCAGTTGGGCCACGTCTGCATGTGATGTCAGTGCTCTCGTCAATTGCCACGGAAAATGCAATAAATCCTTTCTGCTATAGTATTCCTCGTTGGGCTAATATTGGCAAAAGCTTGTCGCTTCTCGGAACATACAAGTTCAGCCGCCTTCATCATGCATCGTTTAACGAAGTCACCATCGAAATGTCGAAATACGGCTTCGATGCTAATACTATTTCACTAGCAATTAGGTAGCTGGCTTTTACCGCTGCTTCATTGAATTCTCGGCTCCGGATGAAAGTTGACTGCTGTTTCCTCAGACCCGCCAGCAATTCGTTAATCTTTTCTCTTCTCAGTTGTCCTTGCAACCCGTCATATCTTTCGCTGTGATGAGTCTCGTAGTGGCGTCGAATATTATATTCCTTCAATACCGAAACTTGTTGCAAACACACCAAGCACAAAGGTTTTGCGTGCATCTCTGTATATAAATAGGACGTGGTCCATTTTTCTTTGAAAATTCTTCATTCCTTATCTACTTTTCTCTGTTTGGATAACGACATTTTGGCTAATGAGGGTGTAGCGGAGAGGCAGAGACCAAAGTATTAACAACGTCGTAACAAGCAGTAGATGGCGCATTGACACCGTCTGCTGTTTTGAGTCTGCCTCAGTGATGCGGCGTGTCTTCTAATCTGATGGAACGAGTGTGCCCCTTAGAGGATAAGACATGAATTGCAGCGAATTAAAAATATCAATTCCATGTCTTTTATGCATTTTTCCACTTTCAAATTATCCTGCGGGCCTGATTGAACCTCCTTGGGGGCCGGTTCCGGCCCGCGGGCCGTATGTTTGACACCGCTGCTGTAGTTGCTCCACAGGAAAGGAATATTTTGGAAAGTCTGTTTGGGGCATTATATCCGCCGCTCGAGCCAAGGACTTCTCCTAATGTTACGAGCTCTTCTGTGGTAAGTAGGAATGTTTCTTAAACGTCTCGTTTGTTGAAAGACACAGCAGGGTTATTAGGAGAATTGTACCGCGCAGGTTTGTTTGGGCGGCGGTGGAGTAATATCTATCACGGGGTGTTGCGAGTTATGTTTGTGTCCGCGAAGGTTCGGGAATAATAGTCAAATGGGTGTTAAATTAAGTTTTATATGAACTTCAAAAGTTATAAGGGTCACCCGAAATCCGCCACACAGATGCTGCAACGCCAGCAGGTTGGTGCTTTGAGTTAACTTTGTTTTAAACGGCAGCACAATAAGTCATGTTAATTCAACGTGCAACAGTTGTGCTGCCGTTTTAAGAAGGCACTAAGTAAATATAATGCTAGCCAAATGAAATATCACTCTGTACAATTGGTGTAGTTTTAAATGGTCATTCATGTGTAAACATAAAACCTTTTAAATTTATTTTTGAAACTGCAAACACCATTTTTCAAACTGCAAACACCTGACTGGCTTGATGGCATTATTTAATCTGGTAAATTAGATTATTTATTCAATTTAAAAAGTAAACATGGATCAAGGTGTTTTATTAAATTAAATGATTACATTTGTTGTCTGATTTTTTCTATTCAACCTTTTAGCCCCATTATCTAAGGTATGTTTACATTTTTATTAATGCTACATGATTAATTACCCGAATCATATTAAAAATAATACATGTATGTATTTTTTTATATTGAACAGAATTTTACCTAAACTTAATTCTCCATAGGTCTCCATAGGCCACTGTCTTGGGTTTGAGATGCTGAAGACAAGTCCTGCAATGTTAAACTCCTGTCCCTTTCCCCAAATTAAAACTTGGCTTTTGATAAAGGAACAGCATGATATACACGAGACGCAGTCTGGCCCTTCGTGCTCTCCATGCATTCCTACGAGAAGATGACTCACAGTTCTTCAAATTTCCCCATTGTGGGACGAATAAAGGTATTCTGATTCTGATTCTGATTCAAAATATGCAATGTATGTATTGCCTGACTTAACACAAATGTCTATTGATATATTTTGCAGTGAGAAGAGGATCCAGACATTGAAAACATTCCTGTCGCACTACTCTCTGTGACAACTGACAACTAGCGCCATCTTGTTTAACCCCAACAGCATTTCTGTTGTTATAGAAGATGGCATTATTGTGAGATGTCTCCCCAGGTTGGCTGATACACACCTCCTCTTGTTTGGTTTAATGTATGCACTGCATTTAGATTCTCCCAAAAAAAATAATCCACACATTCACCTTCATTCAGAAAACACTGCTGTGTCTTGATGATAACAGACCACTCAAACCACGCCTGCTAAGTTTAAAAAATGCTTTGTTCCGCAATATTGAAGGCACCAGTGCCTCCAATATTACGGAACAAAGCAACACTGGATAAGTAATTCCATAGTTTTACTCTGCTTTGTATACCTAAACATTGATGTACTGTTTGTGACTGATTTTCTATTCATAATTTGATGTGTAAACCTGGATTCCACCAAAATGTCTTTTTTTCATTTCATGAATATACTGTTTGTTTTTAGTAAGTTTTACTTTGATTTGCACCTTATAACGAGTACATTGAAATGTATTCTCTTGTATTTATTCAAGTATATGCTTGTTAGATAATTTATTTTTTAACAGAACAGCAGAGTATAATTTGTTGTTTTTTTCTGTTTTGTTTTGTTGTTGTGTTTATTTCACATCTTTATCACGATGTTGTGTTAATTACTAAAAAAGAACTGCTCAGGGGTTTATTTGTTGTTTTGGTACGTGGACATGCTGTGCATTTGATACTGTTATCATGAATGTTTTATCAAAGGTTGTTTTAAACCTTAATAAAAAATGTGCACTAAAACAGATGTGAGGTGGGTTTTTGTTTTTAGTCATAGAAGGCAAATGTAAGTACAGTATACATGAATATATTTTTTCAGGTAATTTGAGTTGGTTACGCTTAAATATGAAACCTAATTTTAACTTAAAAATTAAGATAACAAGAAAACATTAGAGTAAACTGAAAGTTCATCTTTTAAGCTCATTCAAACTCATAAAATGTATTTCCACTACTCAAAAATTTTGAGTAAACTGTACTCAAAATTTTGAGTACAGTTTACTCTAAAATTTTGAGTAAACTGTACTCAATTTTTGAGTAAACTGTACTCAAAAATTTTGACGTAATCAGTTGCCATAAAAAATTTGAGTACTTTCAATTTGTTGGGTGTGTGATGAATAAATCAACCCGTTTCCACAGGCTGATAAATTCCTTACATGGAGCTTGATCGTCCTCTTCTGGCTCTTTCTGGTGCAACGTGAGGTTTTCAGACCAAACAAGTATTGACGTGATGAAGGACTGCTACAATGTGTCCTTTTTTTCGGACAGGGGCGTTCCTTCAGTGACATCACGTACGGACTTGTCACCAACTGAAAAACAAGACTTCTGGAATATTCAGCACGAGTCTTAAAACGTAAAATATAGCTATATGCGGTGGAATCTTATTAAAATACGCTCAGTAGAAGTCATTTGAAGCCATTTTAAAAATTAGGTACACAACTTGTCCGGAGACGTCGGTTGTCCTTTAAGGCCAGAGACAAAACCTGACTGGCACTTTACATGTGTAAATTAACATGTTAATCATTCATCATTAATTATCAATGATCATTAATCACAACACCATATTTTTATTTATTATTGTTTTAAGTGGTTATAAATGGACATTACATTTGTATTTATTTTACACTTTTGAAATGTATTTTGTTCTTTTTCCATCAGTTGTTTTATTCATTTTGACAACCACAGAAATTCAAACGAATTTTCATACATGTTTTTTTCATTCACTCAAATATTTGACTGAAATGACACTGTATTAAAAAAATTACAATAATTTGACATGCATTTCTGTTTTTCCTGTTAGGCGAAACAAATTAGAGTTTTAATTTGTACTAAAATCATCATTTCAAAACGAGTACCATTTACACATTTTGTTTCTCACCCATTAGCCTATTATTTCACATTAAAAGTGATTTCTATTCATGCCAGTCTTCTTTTCCTTTCGGCTTTCCCTTTAGGGTTTGCCACAGCGAATCAGTGTCCTCTTTCTTTCTTTGATTTGGCCGAGCTTCTACATCAGATGCCCTTTCTGCCACAACCCTCTGTATTTATCCGGGCTTGGGACCGGCACAATAAGACTCTGGCTTGTGTCCCCATGTGGCGACAGAACAAGCATCTTAAAGATAAAGATGCTCGATAAAAGGCCCCAAAACACAAACTGGTCATCGGCAGAGCAACATTAAAATAAAATAAAACAGTAATTTTAAATAAAATACACGATAATTGTACTGCATGTATGAGTGAAGACCATTGAAAAATAATTACCCATGGAATTTTAATCGACCCATTCCCACATATTTTGTATCCAAATGTTTTCGTGCAGGATTTACATCCTAATAATTAGTGTCAACTTGTTCATGAGCATGTCTGAGAATATTTCCTCAACAACTCTTTTTCTTATTTATGCCTTCACCGAAAGCCGCTGAAAATTGAAACAGTTTCAGGACATGCAGTGAAGTGGACACAAAGTCTCATATGGCGGATGAATGTTGGGTGTCTCTTTCACCATGCCATTGTGAGACGTTTTCACCGCTCTAGCAGATTTGTATTGTGACAACGACCATTACCCAAAAAGATGTGAGTGAAACACAGGGTCAGGTCATCACGTTTGGGCGACCTGGAAACAATTTTTAAACTCACAGCATAGAACAAGATAACAAAAATCAACACCAAAATAAAAATGCGCAGCCCCCATGCTGACCAAAACATTCCAATTAGGGGCCAATGTTATCTATATTAACCCTTCGCCACCCCCGCCCGTTCGCGGCCTCCTCGGCTTGACTTTATTGAGGCAGCGGCGAGGGGGTCGGTCGGGCGGTATGCGCTGGCCTCAATAAAAACAACACTAAAAAGCAATTACAGTGCTGTGAAGAATGGGACTTGTCAGTAATTTGCCGTCTCAAAAACGAGGAGATTGCAGGTCTGGGGCCGAGTGGAATTCTGAGCCTGCAGTGTAGTGTGGGAAAACCAGTGGGAAGGCAAGCGCCACTCTTTGTCTGCTAATTACTGGAACTCGCAGAGGCCAGCGCCAGGCCCCACTAATGATAAGCCCGCTCCTTGACACCCCCCCGCTAACACGCTGTTCGTCACCTTGTCATCGATATGGCCCATCGCGCCCATTCGGCGAACAGCATTCGTGCCCGTAAGCGGACCGTCCAAATCCTCTAAGTGAATTTTAGTTGAGTGGTGTCAAACTCATTTTTGTCTCAGGCCATGTCGCAGTTACGTCTCCCCTCGGAAAGTCGATCTATGACAGTTCTATGACAGTGCACATTTTAGTAAGGATCATACAAGACACACTATTTGCTTTCGCATGGCACATAAAAAGATGTGGCGGGACGGATCTAGCCCTCGGGCCGTGAGTTTGACACCTGTGCGTTAGTCAGAATCAGTAAAAAGTAGTCCTCCGAAGAAGTACTTGCGGAAGAATAAACAAAATATTCAAGGACCAAGTAGCATTGCATAAATTTATTTATTGTCGCGTTTGCCCCCTGCCTGCAGCTGCACAGGTGTTGGTCATTTTAATCAGTGGTCGTTAAAAGGACTCCGGGCACAACCATTCAGTGTCGGGTCATTGTTTGTTTCACTCTGTCTGGTTTGTTTCGTCTTGTCATGTTTTACTCATGGTTTTGTTTGCTACTTTGGACCTTTTTTTGTTCTGATGACTTTGTTGTTTGAGGTTTTGTTCCTGCATGACTTTATTTAACACAATTTGTCAAATACAACCTGCTCCTCCCTCCTGTCTGTGTTTTTGAGGGTCCAGCAGTACGACCATGCAAACCGTTTATGTATTTATGTATTTATTTTACTCAATCGAGGCGTCAATGTCAAACCTACAGATTTTTTTTTTGGGGGGGGGCTGATTCTAATTTAAAATTTTCATGAATGACTTCAAGATCATATCACATCAACATTTTTCTTGAGAAACATGTACGCAGCTCCACTAGTCTAAACTTGGTGGTTGGTTGGACAGCCAAACCTATCATTTCAAAAAAATAAAAAAAGAAAATAAAACTCAGGGGGATTTTGCCACGTGTTGACTGAAAATTACATCAGGGTTGCTCAGTCACGACTGGGTGCACCCTTGCCGGATCACTCCACCACAAGAGTGCTAAATGACTTGCAAACGACCTGATTCTCAGTCCATTTGTCTTTTGAGTTTGGTTATGAGACGTTCTCAAAATGAGAAAAGATGCACAAGACACTCATATCAAAGCCATTACTCAAACGCTTGTATATTAAAATTTTATGTTGAAAGAGATATTCTGCATTTCTAAACACGCAAATTCCTACTTTGTATTGCAAATGCAGATATCAAGAAAATGGCAGCCTTGGGTGGGCCACTTCCTACCTTTCGCCTTGAATGTGGCTGCTGCCAAAAAGAGGCACGAGGTGAGTGAAACTGCTGCTGGCAATGCAGGTGAGTTCATCCTACCCAGGAAAATGCTCTCGCCTTCACATACACGCACCATATGCACACACGCACAACCACACACACACAAGCACGCATGCATGCGCGCACACACACACACACACACACACACACACACACACACACACACACACACACGCACACACACACACACACGCACACACGCACACACACACACACACACACACACACGCGCACACACGCACACACACACACACACACGCGCACACACGCACACACACACACACGCACACACGCACACACACACACACACACACACCCACATACACACACGCACACACACACACACACACACACACACACGCGCACACACGCACACACACACACACACACGCGCACACACGCACACACACACACACGCACACACGCACACACACACACACACACACACACACACACACACACACCCACATACACACACGCACGCACACACACATGCACGCACACACGCACGCACACGCACACGCACACACACGCACGCACGCACACACGCACGCACACGCACGCACGCACACTCACACACGAAAAAGGTGACTAATGAGTGATCATGTCTGCCTCCTCCCATTGCACCTCTAATCCGCCAATGACCCCTCATCATACCTTTCAGGCAACCCCACCAACATTGCGTCTAGGCCGCACCACCACTTCAGCAATGGTAATGTGATTGACGCAGACATCCCCCCCACACACACACATTCAAGTGCATGAAAATGTCTCCCATACAGCAACCCCCATCACTCCCCCTACTCCCATTATCTGGCTGAGGTGCTAAGACTTCTTTGTTGGCCGCAACAATACAAACAGGTACTTCAAAAGACGGCTGTACAGGTGTCATCTCTCTTCACGTTACATTCTGATAAACATCCCTCGCATTCGCGGGCAGACGACATGCTTCGCACCTCAAATTTACTTTCATCGTTGTGAAAAAGAAAACCAAAGAAAATCCCTGGTATATTAGTATATTTCACAATCGTGTTAATGTTTTTTGTGTTAATGCTGGAGAAAATAATGTGGGCGGTTTTGGAATCAGCACCTAAAAAAAGTTTACCTTTATCACTGTTTTGTAATTAGAAAAAAAGTGGGAACTGGTTATATACAATTGAGAATGGATCACGTGTTGGCTGTGATAATCTTATTGGAATTATGTCAGACAGTTCACCTTTCTGAGAAAAAAAATCTAAAACGGTGTCTCATTAAGGGGGCAACATATTGTTTCTATTTCATCTGTCATTTTCCTTTTCTTTTCTTCCATTGTTTCTGTGTCTGGATTGACTTGGGTCATCCTCACCTTGAAATGTTTGCCGTTGTCAGTGGTGAATGTTTGAGTGAAACTCCCCCACATTCTCCCCATACAATAAAAAAAGGCTTGGTAATTGCAATTAAGTCCTTTGTGTTGCTTTTATATGGTTATTGGCTGCTCCCGCTCACAGGTTGGCCCTGTCAAAGTTCTCACAGTCGGGAGGACATGATTCGTCCTCTGGCAACTATCTGCTAACAATGTCCGTCTCACGTGGGTGACAAAAGAACGGCAAGGCGGAGGCTCTCCGTAGCCTGTGCTAAATTTTGGACCCATCTGAGTCCCCATTCGCTTGCCGTCAACACTGTCCAAGGGCCGTGCAGTGAGCTGCTGCTTACTCTCAAGAAACCGACGTGGGAGGAATTGTAGTAAATTAGCATTTTTTTTAGCCATGTCAATTATTTCTGTGTAGGCTCTCAGTCGTACAGGAGTGGTCCATCGATGAGAAGGTTTCTTCAGCCGTCATCTGTACAAATTTGTACAGATGACGTCTGAAGAAACCTTCTCATCCATGTAAATTATTCTATTTACATTGAAAGCATAGGTATAAATATGTTTAAATATGTAGTTGTCAAAAATAACACCAATCAGCACTTTTCCCCACATTGTTTTTTTGTTGTTGTTGTGACTGAATTAGAAATATATCGATCTTTATCTGAGACATGTAAATATGCTTGTGTGTGTGTATTATTATTATAAAACACTGTCTGTCTGTCTGTGTCTGGTATCTATCTATCTATCTATCTATCTATCTATCTATCTATCTATCTATCTATCTATCTATCTATCTATCTATCTATCTATCTATCTATCTATCTATCTATCTATCTATCTATCTATCTATCTATCTATCTATCTATCTATCTATCTATATAGTTCGCTATCTATCTAGCTATCTAGCTAGTCAGATAGATTTCTAGTAGCCACAAAGGGTCATGAGTCTTCTTGTGCCGGTCCCAAGCACGGATAAATGCAGAGGGTTGTGTCAGGAAGGGCAACGGACGTAAAAGCTTGGCCAAAACAAACATGCAAATCAAACCTCTGAAGATGGAGGACACTGATTCGCTGTGGCGAGCCCTTGTGTGGCGACCGAAAGGAAAAGAAGAAGAAGCTATTTAGCTTGCTATCCTTCTATCCTTCCATCCTTCTATCCTTCCCTCCATCCATCCATCTGGCTGGCTTTCTAGCTAGTTAAGACAGATCCGCCTACAGAACCATTTGAGTAAATATTAACTTTTACTTACTACTGTACTGTATATACAGTGTAGAAAATATGTAATTGTTAAAAAAGAAACACATGAGTATGTACAAAACTTTGGACTTGAGAAAGGAAATTAGAACACAGATAAACTACTGTAAGGAACACAAGCACTTCAGGTTTCAGAAACACTTCAGGTGACATTAATTCTTTGAGGAATTTAAACCAAATATATTTACCTGAAACTACCTTTTACGTTCAGCTGCATTTTTATTGGATAGACACCGATTGACTAATGTGTACAAAATACACTATGTTAGCATTTTTCCCGTATCAAAAATAAATGTTTGTGTGATTAGATTGTTCAAGATAAAATTTGCAATCTTTTTTTGTGATAGGGCATGTATTTCATCACAAAAGTGTTTTTCAGTTAACTAAACGTTCTGTTTTATAGATAGTTAGACATCATTATTCTTGCAAGTTCTAATCTCATATTGTAAGAAAAAAAGTAGTATCGGTCTGAGAAAAAAACGTTTTTCAAGATAAACATCGTCAGAAAAAAAATCGTGATATATTTCTGAGAAAATCATATCTTCTGTAGAAAAAAATATTCTCATAAAGGACAACCGACGCCTTTTGTGATTAGATTGTTCAAGATAAAATTTGCAATCTTTTTTTGTGATAGGGCATGTATTTCATCACAGCAAGTTGTGTCCATAATTTGTAAAATCACTTAAAATGACTTCTACTGGGCGTATTTTACAAAGATTCCACAGCATATAGCTATATTTTACGTTTTAAGACTCGCGATGAATATTCAGGAAGTCTTGTTTTCGAGGTGATGACCATCCCCACGTGATGTCACGTTTGGAACGCCCCTGACCGAGAAAGCGACACACAATGTATTTTGGGTACTTTGTTTGGTCTGAAAACTTCGTGTTGATCCGTGTTGATGGCGAAATTAGAAGGAAAACACAAAAATAACGCGATGGTGAATTGTTGTGTGTTGCACCAAGACGGATATTGCAAGATTTGATATTCGCTGACACAAATTTCCAACAGACAAATCAGCCCATTTCCAACGGAGCTTGGGTGCCATCTTGTGCATTTTTTGGGACACTACATTTCAGTCCAGATGCCTCAAAATGACACGGAATGACTTATTCAATCGATTGCAAACATTTATGCTTTCCTCTTCAGAACTATTTGAATAATATTCATAACTGGATGAGTAACAAGAAAGCATCTTCTCCGAATTTGAATCCATTGTTTTAATTCTCGAGCAAGGCAAGACATCGTGGCGTGACGTCATAAACCGGGGGCGGGACTTTCTGAAAATCCCCAATTCACAGCTCAATTTGTTGCAGTTTTGGCACTCTTAAAGTCATTTTTATTGTTGTTTTGTATTTGACTAAAAACATCAGCGTGCGTGTTTTTGGTACTTTAGATGCTATCAAACGTTTTTCTGGTGTCAGAAAACAAAACAATGGTGTTGTTTGTCCTTTAAGTATTAACAGCAATTTTATGAGTTTTCGATTTTTTTAATGGGGGGATGAAAGAGTCCTCAATTCAGTTTTAAGCTTTCAGAATCAGAATCAGAAAACCTTTATTCGGCCCAGAATGGGGAAATTTGCAGTCCACAGCAGCAATTTGAAAGGGGATGGGATGGGATGGGGGGGGGGGGGTGTGAAAGGATAGAAAACAAGATATTCTAAACAGCAAAATGAAAATGTCAACTTTATACTGTTATTGGATTGGATTGGATTGGATATGCCTTTATTAGTCTCACAGTGGAGACATTTACATACATACAGGTATACAGGTTATACTGAGGAAAACAAATAAACAAAACAAAAGAACGGCTGTGAGTCATAATAAATTAAAAATTGAGAAGCAAGTCATATCATGTTTGCACTAATCACACTTTTAAGCGAATAAAACAAAAATAACTCTATTTTGCTTAAAATGCAGATTATTACTCGATTCGGGAATGAGTCCAAACTTCATCTGTTCCAAACTATAAAACACAATTCTTTCACAGAAAGAATCTAAGCAAAAACAAAAACAAAAACAACAACAAGAACAAGAACACGAAAACATATAGACAAATTGAATACCGGAACCTCAAAAGAGACAATAACCACCGAACATTAATGACAGCATGGGAAGAGTAGAACGTTTGCGAGCTTGAGTGATGCCGTTTTTTTTTTTTTATTCAGACGAGAATGGAGAATGCGCACCATGTTTGTTGCTTCTAAAATCTTTCCAAATAATATAATTAATAATAATAATAATAATAATAATAATAATAATAATAATAATAATAATAATAAACACTAATTGTAACACTAATAATGGGTGTGAATGTCTCTCATTAATGGCGGGTACAAAGTACAAAATTATGCAAATAATGTCAGTTTTTTATGAGTGGAAATCATCCAAATTTGACATGACTGACATTGCAATGTGATGACAAAAAGATGGAAAAAAAACGAATAAACTTGATGCGAAAAAGGTCAGATCATAACATTCCAAAATATATTCCAAATGTACATCATGAAAACCCCAGAATTAAAAAAAAAAGAATAAAGTTGCATCACGCTGAGAAAAGAAAAAAATGTCTTTGTTGAAAAAGACAAGACAGTGGTGATTTCCCAAGTTAATTGTTCACATTTTTAGAAGGATAAACTCTTCATCACTCACAAAAAAATAAAAAAAATGCAACACAATTTAATTCGCATTTTTTTCATGACAATCTCTTCTTCTTCTTTACCTTTCGGCTTTTCCCGTCAATGGGTCGCCACAGCGAATCAGTGACCTCCATCTTCAGAGGTGTGATCCGCATATTTGTTTTGGCCAAGCTTTTACGTCGGATGCCGTTCCTGACACAACCCTTTGTGACTACAGAACAAGGTAGACATTCTCCAGAAAAGAGGAAATGACTGTTGTAATATTATGAGGTGAAAAAAAGTCATTAATTGATGACTTCTATTCCTGGGAAAGTCTCTTTCCTGAAAAAACAAAAAAAAATGTCGCTCACTTGGAGGACATATGTGCCACGGCATGAATAAAATAGTCATACTGCGGGTTAGTCATACTGCGGAAATGTTCCCCAAGATCGTTACTAATACAATACAATACAATACAATACAATACAATACAATACAATACAATACAATACAATACATATTGATTTATATAGTGCTTTAACAACAGCTGACGCTGTAACAAAGCAAACACGGACTGCTATCAGATACAGGAAATGAAGTGGTGACAAAAATAGGAGAACAAAAAGTGAACAAACCAGTGAACAAAACCAAGATCAAGTCGGAAACACGCTGAGTCGAATGCCAAAGAGTACAAGTGAGATTTAAGACGGGTTTTAACAGTGGGCAGCAAGGGGGCTTGCCGAATGTTCAGTGGCAGATCATTCCAGAGAGCGGAACCAGGAACAGAAAATGATTGATCCCCTCTGAGCTTCTGTTTAGTTTTTGGCACATCTAATAATGTCTGGTCAGCGACCTGAGGTGCCGGGAAGGTGTGTGGGAGTTATGTGCTCCCTCTTACGAGTACCAGTCAGGTGGCGAGCAGCAGCATTCTGGACCAACTGGAGACGCTTCATGGTGCATTGGCTGACTCCAAAGTAAAGTAAATTACAGTAATCCAGCCGAGATATGACAAAGGCATGACTCACTGCACTTCTATTACTTTGTTTCATGATTTTTAATTATATTTTAACAAAACAATGCTAAGATTACAAAATTCTAAAAACATATTAAAGTTGCATTATTATCGAAACAATATTTTGAAAAAAAGATAAATCATACCAAAGCTTAGTGGGAGTTATTTTCTATTTTATTGTATTTGATGGACAATATGATTCAAATTTCAAGTTAAAATTGTTCATAATATAATCTAATATGATATTCAGACTTCTCATCACATCCGGACTTCTTTATTTTCCTTTTTTTTTGTTAATGTTGCCGCAGAGCAACTGAGACGAATACTTTTGAAAATTAACTGCTCCCTCATCTCAAAGAATATGAGACATTCCTAATACTGATAAAAAGAGAAGTGGTTATTTGACATTATAGACACAAGTGCTGAACTGTGTGTGTTTATTTGGGAGAGACCATTGGCTGTTTTTTTTTCCGATTTGAAGAATGCCCCCATAGTGCTGAAGGATTAGTGGCATTAATTTAGTGGTGCCAGATTTTCTTTTATGACATATATATGGAACAGCACCTCCTTAAAAGTGGGGCACACACATTCAAATCCTTTGTATCTTTGTGAAGTTGGCAAGGCACAGATTATTGGACCTTTCTCAATAATTGTCCTGAGCCATTCTTCTGTGGTTTGGAGTGTGTTGCGATTTTTAACATGTGAATCTTTTGGGTTTAACCTGGTATCAGCCATTGGATGGAATCAGTTGAAGGTTGACCCTTAGTTGGCATCTCAAAGATAACAAGGGGAAATGTATTTCAGGTCGTTTGTTTCTAAAAACATCAAACATGTAATTGGTGAAGATGTACTGAAGCTGACAACTACTCAATGTTCCAATAATCTCCACAATTTGTTTTGTTTTATTGTTTGTTTTTTTTGGCAAGGCCAAGCAACATTATCATAATTAACACTAACTAAAGAAATAACCAAACTAAAATGGATGAAACATTTTCCTTAATGAAATAAAATAAAATTGATAAAAAACAACTATGTGTTATGTTTATAAAACTACATCTACAACAAGAATATCCTTGTTTTTTCCCTTTGCTGTTTGATTTCATACATCAGTTTTCGTAGATTATTTCAAATGCACTTCTATTGTTATGACTGAACGGCCAAACAAAAGACGGAAGACTGAACAGTCATTTGGGATTTATCGTTGACTTTACTTTATTACACAAATACTCACTGTGGCATTCTTTTTATCTTGCACTTAACAAATACTTTCCATCCATCCTCGAAGGGGTCGCTGGAGCCTAACCCGGCCAATCACAGGGCACACAGAGAAAACAACCATTCGCGCTCACACTCACACCCAGGACAATTTCAAGTGTTGAATCAACTTGCCATGCCCGTTTTTAGAAAATGGAGGAAAACTGAGTGCCTGGAGAAAACCCACGCAGTCACAGGGAGAACATGCAAACTTTACACACATATTTTAATGCTCTTCCTCTAGATGGTAAAATATATGACATTTCTGGAAGACATGCATTGACCACAGTTGACCAAGCGTTGCAGGACAAACACACTGTCACTAGTCGGATTGGCAGCAAGTGCTGGGGTTGTGTGTGTACCACCTACTGCCAATCACCTCGTTATGTCACCGGGTATTTATACGGGACACTTTCTGTAGTAGTCGCCGGAGTATTGATGTACCACACTACACCCAGTGCCCAGGTCAGACCCTTTCGACCCCCCCCCCCATGCCCCGCCCACACGTCCCAATAGTTATCTTCTTAGTCAGAATTGTTGAATTTTTCACCACCGTGTGCTTGCTATTTTCCTCTGTTGGCGTAGTACGCGGTTCAGTTTTCTCCTTGCATCCCTACTCACACTTTTTTTGGTGTTCTCTATTTTATTTTTCCATTGGTCCATTTGTTGAACCAACGCTTTGTGTCATTCACTAAGCCTTCTGCACGGGTCCTTTGTCCCTTTCGCTTGCTTTGGGGATCCATAGATACATTTCGTTTCCAACGAGACAGTTGCTCTCTGCCTCGTTCGGAATGTGACACACACCTTTCACATCACGGTGGGGCAGCTCTCCCATATTAAAATTGGGCTAATTTCAAAATCAGTATTTATGTATCCTGTTTTGCATCGTCCATGTTCAAGATAGAGTTGATATACAACCCCTGACACTCACATATTTACTGAAATAATTTAATTTTGGCCCCCTTAACGCTTAGGATAATACAGAGAGGATGAATTACATTGCAAACTTTATAACAGCGAAAAATCGGCAAAGAAATTTTGTTCACTTTTGACAAAAGGGTGAATATTTGAATGTCATCTTTTGTTTTATGTTGTAAGGTAATGTGTTTTCTTTCATTACTTTTATTTATTTATTTATTTATTTATTTATTTATTTACTTATTTATTTAAAGAGCTATTCTCGTCCGATTAAATCGGCCGGCCGATTAATCGTTCCAGGCCCTAACCACTATATTCTCATGCAGCCACAAGCCATGCTATGCTTAACTATACCTACATGGAAGGCAAAGACAACATTTTAACAGAAACACAAAAAAAAACTAAAAACACCAATATGGTGTTTGACATTTAACCAAACAGGCCTTTCTGACTCAATATTAGAAAGCTGTCCATGACACCTGAAAACGTCTTCTGCGTGAAGCCTCCCAGAAGATGGAGGTCGACTTTCGAGCCTCTGTGAAGAGAATGCAAGTTTCCATCCGTTGGACCCCAAAGACAGACGAGCTCAGTCCAAAATCTGAAGCTTCAAGATGGAAAAGCAGGTGCTATTTGCAGGTGTGCACATCGTAGACCCTGATGCACTCCTGGCAGCTGACGTAGCAGCACCAGTGGAAAATGCAGTGGCATTTCTCTTTGCGCCTCTCCGTCCGGGTGTTGTGGCCGCGGCCACAGCACAGCAGATCGCAGCCGTCGATGCCGTGCGATGTCAGATTGCAGACGCGGTTGCGGGTGCCGAACGAGCCCGTCTCGATGTTGGGGTCGCAGAAATTGGGCGACCCCTCATAGTAGACCAGGTCGCGCTCGGTGGGGGGCTTGAAGTAGTTGTACCTGGGTCTCAGGGTTTCCACCCAGCCGCGCGACTCCTTGTGCTTCTCCACCACCATCTCCGAGGCACTGTCGTATTTGTCCTTCATGTAGTCGCCGATGACCCTGAAGTCCGGCTGAGACCACCAGCACGTCTTCACCTCGCAGCTACCCGACAGCCCGTGGCACTTGCACTTCAGGAAAATGTTGTCATAGAGAGACTGTGGATAAAATAAGATTTTTTTCCCTGCTTTTTCAATCACTGTTGGAAGCACTGCAGCATATTTACACGCTAAATTCTAAGAATGGTGGTTTTCCAATGTCTAATTTTTGAACATAGAAAGAAACCACAAGAGACTGGGAATAGCTGTTCTTTAAAAAAGGAAAACAACTTCCCTCGTGTAACATGCACGATCAGGACTCACCGTCCGGCCAGCCTCGTTGTTATGGCGATTCATGGCCGAGCGGGCATCGGGACGGTTCTCCCTCGCATCGGCAAACTCTCGGGACACCATGCCGCCAAAGTCCACATCTTCGCTGCAACCGCCCCACTTCCAGCCCTCACCGGGGGGGCCTTTGTGACGCGTGTCGCAGCCGCAGATGGTGGCGGAGCCATCGGCGCAGGCCCGGGTTACTGCAAAGGCCACTCCGGCTGAGGCGATGGCGTGGACGAATGCTGACTCTCGAGTGGCTGCAAGGAGAGAGAGATGCATGCACCCTTGCTCAAAAGTATTGGGACAACAGGAAATGTGAACGGAAGACAATAAAACCACGTATGTCAAACAAAACGTTTACAATCCTCAAGGGTTCGGGTTGAGTCGGAGTTAAGGAGTTATTCCTGGGTTACAGTTCAAATTATATCTGGGATAGGATTAGGTTTGTTGCTCTGAAGAAAATTAGGGGTGAGCACTGCCCTGAATCTCCCCACTAATCCAACCTGAGCCAAACACATTGAACATCTACTCCAACCACATCACTCATCTGGGCAAAACCCAACAGAATGCTGTCACAAATCTATCGAAATGTTCAATGTGAACAAAATTGAAGCCCCGACAGATACAAAGAAAGTGAACTCTGATCATCCCACTACCTAGCCTAGTGGTTCATCGTCTTTTAGAGGTGCCAAACCCAATCAGGTCTTATGCAAGTTCACCAAACCCTTCATGAGTGAAAAATAAATCTATATTTTGGTTTACAAAATCAAGATATATATTTAAAAAACCTTTATTAAAAAACATAAAAAACTGTTTTTTATTGTTTGACAAGAGTCAAACGTTGATTACTAGGCGGATGACATTTCCCACAGCACTGATTGGACAAGCAATGTCATGTGATGATGAGTGTCACAAGCAATTAACATGTTGAATCGCGTGTGTCTTATACCCTCAATGGCGGAGGCCCGTCAAACCCCTAAGACCGACTCACCAAACCCCAAGGATTCATTCAAACCCAGGTTAAGAACCACTTACCTAACCACAGTCCGAACCCAAAGTGAAACCCAACCCTAACCCAACCAATAATTTCAATCCTCACACAAACCCTCCTTGAGACCCAACCACAACACTGTGCTAAACCCAACCTCCACAAAATGTTGGTGTAGATTTATTGAGAACATTTAGTCAACATGAGAAAGCAAATCACAATGATTAAATGCAAGTATGTACTATTTTGTACTACAAAACTAACAGACTATAGTTTGCTGATGCTAACTTGTCATTTCACCTCCTCTGGGATCTCACAATACTGTAAGATCTGATTGCTGGAGAAAGTAGGTCACAACCTGCTAATCTTGTTTTGCGTCACCTCAAAGGCAAAAATCTTTGAAAACCACGCGAACGAGACCACTGGTCTCGCATTCAGGTGGTCAACTTCTGTCGCAGAGGTCATTACTCGTGTCGACCACATGTGTTTAGGTAGCATCAACAAAGGGTGTCAGTGTGGGGCTTCATTCATCCTTGACATCAATCGTCATGTCTGTTGAATAAGGCCAGCGAGGGGCTATTGTCTTTGGGCTGACATAGTTAACTGATGACTCATCAGGCATCATGAGAGGAAGACACTGGCTTGACAGGTCTATCATTAAGGGACTCAATTAAGCTTTTGAAAGGTGAGGAAATGGTCTCACAGATTGCGGCAATGGGTGCCCACTTATCAAAGCACATGTGATCGCGCTCATCGGACGAGTGCAATTACAATTTTGGAATACTGCTTAAAATAAATATTAAAAAAAACAAATAAATAAATAAATAAATAAACAAATAAAGAAATAAATACATGGTTAGTGCGTGTATGTGTTTTTGTGGAAGAAAGACAGAGACGAGTACAAAGCGAAAGGCAGAAGGGAGCGCCTCCCTTACAGCAGGTTCCAACCAGTTTAAGGACTAAAAGGCATTAGACAACAATGACGCAAGAGAAAAGGCCCACTGTCATCCTGCGCCAGTCGCGTTGCACAGCTACTGTATGTCAGCTCGCTCAATTAGGTGCCATAAATGTACCAGAATCCTAACCGACAAAAAGTACAGGCTGATGATTAAAAGAGAGCAGATGTCATCAGGGGTGTTCAAATTAACTGTCAGGTTGGTTGAAATAAAAAAAGAACTGTAATCCTGCTGTGCATGTTATCTGAAAACTGGCAAATGTTATACATTTATCAAAGTGTTGTCTCTTCAATGACAGTTTTTGTATTTTGTTGAAAAAAATATAATTACAATACATACACCAAAAGACATAATGTAGGTATATGTTTGCCGTTTTGAATGAATTGAATTGAATGATAACATGACTAAAAATGTCTTCAAATGGTTTGAAAAACGTGTGATTTTTAAAATGATGGTTTGCTATGAGCACTGTGTTGCTATTTTACATTGAAATAAGCACAAAATGGAAACACAACTCACTTTTGACCCGTGAACCTCAAGTGCTACTAAGGGGATACTAATATAACACATAATAAGTGTGGCTTTAACTCGGTCCCCTGATGCACTCCATGGGCAGCTTTGCGGTGATGCAGCAAAAGGATAAGCAAGTGTAAGGATGAGCGGGGTGAGGAAAAGAGGATTATCTCGAGACAAAATGAGCAAAGGAGCAGAGCCGGGAAGCAATTAAAGGGGCCCTGGCCTCTCAATATGAACATGTAGATGGGAACCTGAGAAAAAGGAGGAAGTGCTGCTTGATCTGTGGATTTCTTCCAAAACTTTACAAGTTATGGGAAAATAAAGGTCATCGGCCTTCCAACATTTTGTCAAGCGTCCACTTCAGTTCATGAGCAAACACCTTGCGCTCGCTAGGTGGCCTTCTCAATCCTTGTGAAGAAATTGGGGCGATCTACACGGGGTTGACCTTCGGGGCCAATTACACCGACAATAACATTTATTTCACCTGCTCTCGCATTAGTTCCACTGCTTGGTTTTAAGACCAGTTGATGGCGTTTCATGACACTTTGCATCCCCACCAAACTTTGCCAAACGCCGACAGGCCAAGTGGTCCCTGCAGCCTGCTGGGGGGTTGAATCCCCTATTGTGCCTCCACTGTCACGCTGCGTTAGGCCCACAATGGCTCCAGATATTTTATATGAAATTTGCCCTGGCCAGTGATTAGTGGGGACCAAGTTAAGTCATAGCAACAGAGAACTATGCATTGGCCGGACCCTGCTTGTCGGCAGACGGGGAAATCCCTATTCAAATGCTTTAATAAAACAATCTAAAGGGCGTGTGAATGGGGAAAAGCACTATTTCTCCTGCTTAATCTCATGGTTGCAAAGATATTGTGCTCTGAGCTGAGCCCAGCAGGGAGTAGGGGCTGAGGTCCCCCCATCAACTCCACTTGCCACACCCCTTCTTTCTTTCTTGCACAGAGTTAATGATATACCGGGGTGATGGCTTCCCTCCCCCAGCATGGTGAGACGTAGGTTTCAGGGGGAAGAAGCAGAGAGCCCGAAGCTCATCCTACATACTTACAGTTTCCCATCCTCAGCTCACAGGCGGTCAACTGATCCAAGTTGGGTTAAGAACACAAAGCGAGATTTCAGTCCGACATAGGTTGTCACCCGTGTCACGTACACGTGATGCCAATCGAGTTCTGTTCAAACTCGTAATGGTTTGAGGTAGGAGTGACGGTGCGTGGCAGAGGAACGACCCTGGTTGCCTCGCCATGCTGTCAACCGATTCATAAAGTGCAAGCCGACGGCGGGGATGTGTTCGGTGAATACGAATACCGAATGCCGAAAACAGCTCCGGTATTGGCTGGCTGTGCTGAGAACACCTGCACATCTATCTGTTACTTTTCATCACAGCCAGATTCCTCCACTGCATGTTTTGACACTTTACTTAATTAATGAGTGCTGACGCAGACATGGCCTGCGGGAAGGGCTGGCGTGTCAGGGTGTGGAGTGAGCGAGAAAACCGAGGAGAGACAGAAAACAACATTACAACTGTTTGACCGTACGACGTACGACGTCATTCATGCGCCTGATCATTTTGGACCCCGAAAACGAGCTGAGTTGAAATGTTGTGCCCAATTAGAAGCCTGCAATTGTCTCCCATATCGTGAAGGTGAGGATTACAAGTGAGACCTATAAAGACGCGCACTCCCCTTTGGCCCAAAAGAGGCAGGAGGAAATGGACACACTACAGTCTGAATTGCAGACAAACAGACACCAGTGAGGACAATGGGACCGTAGCACAGACAAACAACAGCATCAATCAAATTCAGTGAAATGGAAGCCCTCTTCCACTAAGCCCTATCAAAGGCCTCAGAGCTACCGAGTCACTCTGGTTGCCCTCTGACAAAGGCACTTAATCCCGCCACTTTGACCTCTCCCATTATGAAGGGCTTCACTGACCTTAATCCAATCAAAATGATCTACTGAAGCCTAGTTACTGCCTCCCCTTTAACAACCAGCAGCCCAGCAATTTGGGCTAGGGAGGGGGTTAGCAGTGTTATTTTTTGACTCCACAAAAGGAGCTGGGATGAAGATTCCCTCTCACCTTCAACTCATCCTCAAGCCTCCTTAATACGGGTTTGAGAGTTCATTAAATGTTACTGGGTGAGAGATTAGAGCAGTGGCTTTGTCTCACCTCTATCGGTAGAAATACTGGTAGGTGGGTTTTAATCTTAAAGCTTTTTAATTGGGTGTCTAGTTTGAGCTTTGGCAACATGTTTCATTCGAAGCTCAGTCAAATATGATTGGTGCAATTGTAAAATCATCATTGTGTCTCTCAATGATTGTGACGCCTAGGCAGTCTCATAACTACAGATGGCGGCTAATATATTTTGCTATGAATTCATTGTGGAGCGGAGGTTTGGGGTGTGTTGGGGGTGGCAGCAGAGCCAGGAAAAAAATCTGCTTCTTGGATCAAGAACACTTAAGCCAATTATTGAAAAATGAGAGCCCACTTTCCAGAAAAAAAACATTTTTGAGTGATCATGTAATTTTGTTGTCAGGTTCCGATAAACGTCAGGAACATCAATGCCTTCATCAGTTTGATCCAGCTAAATAATGTGGATGTTCGATAATTATTTAAATTGGTTTACAAAGCACCATTGCTTTAGCCCTAAAACAAAGTATACAATATACAAATTCAGCTACATAAAGAAAGCTCTCATGGCACAATAATAATACCGGGATTTGTCTTGACTGGCACTTTTTTTTATGACGACATTTTGTCTGAAAGCTGCAATTCATCATCACCCATAGTCAACATATTAGATAACATGCCAACATTCAGGTTGACATGTTGTATAAGGCGCTTCAGAGAATCAACAGCAGAACAATCATTGGGGATTCCCTCTGAAAGAAAACACCCAACAGGACTGAACGGGTTTTGATGTATGAGTTCAGCTGGAGTGTTGTCTCGGTTCTGTTTGAAAATGGTTGAGGCGTGCGAGAAAAGCAAGTTTCACTGTTTACATTCTCCTCGGAGTAGTTGAGGAATGTGCAAAGAAAATCACCTGTAACACTTGTCAAGTGGTGTGTTAGGAGAAAATAATTCTTGGTACATTAGTTAAACTGCTATACGGCCTCTCTTAATTTAGGAGGTTGGGCTCAGAAGAAATTCAATGAAATACGCAAAAGATAATTCATTACCCTTATCCAGCACCGGTCCGAAAATGGCCAGGTTATCATTTACGGTGGTGCAGTTCCAGCGTCGCCCTCTGAACTGGTGTTGGCACTCCTGGATGCCAATCTTCACCCCTTCCGCCACACTGGGCATGATTTCCAAGTAGTTGCGGCAGAACCGCAGCTGCTTGGGCACCAAGCCTGGAATGCTGCTGCATAGGATGGGTTGTGTGCCCAACGACGAGTACTGGTGGCCCATCGCTAGTGACCTAAACACACAGAAGGTCATCAGTGTTTGAGTTTTAGAACTTAGAAAAACTTAATTGAGAATGAATGCAGCAGAGCAATCAGTTCATGTCTGTGGATGCTGGATTACTAATATATCAGATGCTATCTGATAGACAACACTCCCACAACTACCACCTAGCATACACTCTGTGGACTCTGTAAGCATGGAAATTGTCGGGCTGACACCACAGAGCCATTCTGCCTATGATGAAAGTCCTTGATGCATCTCAAAGTCTTCATAGACCTGAAGCAGACAACCGGGAGAGCTACAACGTGTTATTAGCTGTCCACACACTTAACAGCCCCCCACTCCCATCTGAGGCTAATAAGAGTGTAAACCCTATGACAAAACTTCAGAGAGTGTACCAAGGCTAACATACACACGACCCAATTCCCCCAAATTCCGCCTTTCTCGATTTCTTTTGAAGATGAAACAAGTGCAAACTTGGTTCAATCACGACATCCTTGTATTCACCTTTATCTCTATCTTGTTATTTACAAGGGCACTGCCAAATGTAGAGCAACCGGTAGGATTTCATATTTTTTTTCAATTGACGTATTTGTCTATTACCAACACAACTGAAAATCTACGAAACACAATCGAACCAAATTTTGTAGAAGAATGTAGCATAGGTCAAGGAAGAAGACTTGACATTTTGGTGCAGATTTTTGAGATTGCAAATCCATCCGGAAGAAACCGTGGTTGTCGTTGCAAACCACTGTTGTCCTGTGCATTACCACTGGGTGGAACACCTTCAGGAAAGCTGACGTGACAACCAGATTTTTGAAATGAAGATGCTCAGCTGTGTTCTGCTGTCCACATAACCTTGAATCAATGATTTCGCTTTAAAAGAGTGCAGCTCGTTAAGAAGTTTTTATCCTCAACCTGTCCTCTTGGGCATGGATTATGGATTATGGATTATGGATTTGCCTTTCTTAGTCTCGCAGTGGAGAAATTTACATTTCACAGCAGCAAAGTGATGAAAGGAATGAAAGTAGAAAAACAAAATACATAAACTGCTGAAAAGGCAGCCACTCGCGCGGCACCGTCTTGAAGTCAAAAGAACAAAAAAACAACAACTAAATAAATAATATGACAACACAAAGACAATATGACAACACAAAGACACAGGGTCATTCATTTTTAAGCACTTTCGGTACCCTCTTGTTACATGAAGCAGTTCTAGATGAAAGAGGAGACGATCAAAGCGTCTTTCCACCAGTGGATCAGGGACATCATGGTGAAATGTGCACGTCGACTACAAGCTAAATGTTGAAAGCAAACACGCAGCTGTAGCATCAATTGACGAAAAGAGATTGTTTCACATCTCCTCTCCCAAATAAATCTGTTTCAATTCCAAGCCGCAACAGTTCCACAGACGCATCGGCGCTCTGTGCTGACGCTCCTTTTCTTCTTATCACGGGCTTATTCGCACCTCAAGCCATGCATCCATCCAACCGCAGACTGTCCAACAGCACTGACCTTTCCGCTGAACCAAGCGGGGCTGTGAAGATGCTGCCCATTACAGGCGCAAAAAAGCATAATGGCCCCTTTGGTGTCCAGCGATGACAGTCGAATGGCACCAACATTCCTCCCATTCAAAAACAGTGCTGGCATATTGATGCTGCCGAAAAGGCGCAACCGCTCAGCACAGTCTCCTCCTTGATGAATGTCGTGGTCAAAAATGCTGAAAAACAATCCGTATCCATTCCACTCGACTCATAACAACACAAAGTGACAAAAGAAAACACAAAACAAGACAAAAAAACAAAAAAAAAGCAAGGCTCATGAGAGCACTTGACGGCTGCCTACTCGGGTGCCAACTTGGACTCCTTAGTGGAACAATACGGATTTTAGCGACAGTTGAAATGTCTTATCAGCTTTTTAAGAAATGAACTGTTCTTGCATCTTACATTGTCAATGCGATTTAAAGATTAGCTAGCGCTATTGGCTCCGACAGAGTTTTTGTTTTCAAAAACCCTAGCGAGCATTATTGGCTTCCACACAGTAATTTTCTTCATTGTATCACCTCAGTTCTTAGTTCTTCAATAAATAGAATATCTTGTTTCCATTTTTAAATACATGAACTGTTGACCTGATTATTCAATTGACTAAAATAAATATCCAGAGTGCTCGACATTCTGGATCTGGCAGGTGTGTAGTGTTTGGCCGCATGGCTCGCTTGTTATCTGTTGACATTTTGTCCAGACTAATCACAACAAGATTGGCAAAAGTCCTGACACTGACTTGAGGCTATTTTCTGCAAAAAATTAAAAAATCCCAGTGGAAAGCCAAATGACCCCCTGTTTGATCCCCTCCAAACAAGCTGACCTTGAATAGCACCATTTTTCCTACAGATCATCACAATCACATATACATTGCTTGTTTCAATTGGAATTTCAAGATTACATTTCAATGTTGTTGGGCGTCACGGCGTGTCAAAAAATGAATTATGCTTTTACATGCCTTCAAGCAGATGGCAGAGCTATTTGTCACACTGCTTCTGTCACACAATTTCTCGCCTCATTTCTACAGAATACGCCACTATAGTAAATCACAGAACTTTTGACCAAATTGATGGAGGAAGTTGCACTGGTCTACAGCATTGGCCACTAAATAAGGGCAATGCTATCACAAATTGACCTTTTTTTGGTCCTTGTCACAACGTAAACTCCCACCCCTCTACAAAGCAAAACACTCCCGGCATAAACCCAGAGTCCGCATCTCACGCACAACAAAAGAGTGCAAATGCAAAGGAAGCCCGTGTTGAGCAATTCATCACAGGCTCATCACAGTGATACTGCAGGGGAGGTGAAAACAAGTGCCGCAGGCTCGCATTTTTAAAGAGCTCCTTGTCAGTCACATCCTGAACCTCCTCCACCTCTGTTGCCTCATAGAGGGCGTGGAAAAAAATGGTGGTGTCTCTGATGTTTCTGTGACGCTTGTCTTAATAAATATCAAGCACCCATTCAGCAGAGCTCACAGAACAAAAGTCATAAAATAATATTTTCATATTCATATTTCATTGAAATGTGGTCAGTCCATGACAAAAATCATCATTCACTTTTGCTATGCTCGAATCTGGTAGCAGCCTACATGTTGATATGATGTACCCTCACTTTTCGGGCGTGATTGTGTTCACAAACTATAAGGAAATCAGCGGGCACACTAGGTAAAGAGTGGTTACAAATAAACACTTAGCAAAACGTGTATACAGTGTACAGATAACTTTTTGGGGGGATCTGGGTACGCACCTGACCCCCCCCCCTCCCACACACACACACACCTCTCACATAAGCGTATCCAGTGCAAGTTTAATGCATATTTCAGCAAGCCCAAGCAAGGCGCTTCAGAATTACTACTCTACTCGTGGGCCCCCGGGCCTTGGAGTCGACTTTGACATCAAGAGAATATGTTTGGGAAAAGGAATGTGCGGCAAGCTTTCACCTCCAGGTATTTATCTTCTGAAGGTGGGGTGGACTCAAAGGGGAAGGGGTTGGCAGCTGATTTTTTCTCTGTCGGAGGGTGCAACCGGGCGATGGCAGGTTGAGAGGACACGGCGGGTCTTTGGGGCGCTGAGAGTCACACAGCGAGTTTGCTCAATGAAACGCCAACCGAGCGCTTGACAAATACTTTCTTTGTCTTAGGATCACATACTACGAAACAAATAAAAAGGTCCTTTGACAAAACGAAAAACCATTACGTCAATGAGTGATTGTTTGCTAGCAGTATTGTAGCAAATTTCCGTTTGCTTGATATCATTTCTTTACAACTTGATCTGCCCTCCAATTTTCCAAACATCGGTTATAAAGAGGGATTCTGGATCACTCTGCAATGATGACAAAATGGAAAACAACCTTCCATAGTTTGACACAAACTGTTTCACATACTGAGATCCTTAAAAACATTGTCTATATCAGTTGGCAGCACATTATTATTATTATTATTATTATTATTATTATTATTAGTATTATTATATATTTTCGGAATCATCGCACCTAATGTCCTAATGTGGGTCAGCATTCTTTTTCAAGGCCGAAGTGTTATATCAGAATTTCCTACCAGCCAAGCACAATCATGCGTTTCTCATCACTCTAAGCAGCAGGGGACCTGTTACAGGAAGATACACCCAATATCCAACCATGTGCAAATATAGAATAGCTAGAATAGTAGAATAAATACATTGCGCTTTGTTTGTGATGTTCCATAAAGTGATGAAGCACAATACAACGGTGGCACAGAACTGCATGAAAGGATCTCAAGTGGAAGTTATACAGCACGTTATAAAAAATAATGTAGGGCTTTAATAAGTATTCAGTAGATATATATATATATATATATATATATATATATATATATATATATATATATATATATATATATATATATATATATATATATATATATATATATATATATATATATATATATATATATATATGTAACGGAGTTGTGCATTTAGATTATTAAATTATGAAGGAAGTGACGCAACGGCGCACAGTGTGGCACCATGTCCCGCCCATAGTTTCCAGAACAATCTGGAGGAGATTAATGTTAATCACAAGACGAAACACATGCGACTTCACCCATCCCTTCTGTGTTGCAGAAATAAAAGAAATAAAAAGACACATCCACACATCTGGTCTCATTAAGACGGCAGCATCGTGGAGATGAAGACAGTCACTGTATATATATATATATATATATATATATATATATATATATATATATATTCGCACGATCAGAAGATGGTCCACAGAAGCTGAAGAAGCTCTGCGGGACTGTTTTGACTCAACCAGGTGGGAGCTCTTTACTGAGATTCATGGGGAGGACATTGACTCACTCACCAACACCATCACAGACTACATTAACTTTTGTGAACAACGTACCCACCAGGACTGTGCGGTGTTTTGCCAACAACAAACCATGGATTAATCCCGACATAAAAGTCCTCCTGAAGGAGAAGAAAAGGGCTTTTGTGTCGGGCAACAGAGAGGAACTGAAGGCCGTGCAGATCCAACTGAGAAGGAAGATCAGAGAGGGGAAGAAGGCCTACAGGATGAAAATGGAGGAGCAGCTGCAAGCCATCAATGTCGCTGGTGTCTGGAAGGGCCTGAAAAACATCTCAGGCCACAAAAGCCCAGTGACATTGAACGAAAAAGACAAGGACTGGGCAGATGAACTCAACCGCTTTTTCAATCGGTTTGACAAGACGCCAGCCGCCCCCGGCCCGCTGTCAACTACACCTGTAGCTGCACCTGCACCAACTCTCACTGTGGCCTTGCCCTCCCTGCCCCCTCTCACGACCAGCTTTCCACAACCAACATCTGCCCTCCCAACCGTTGCCACACCCTCAGCCGCAACTCTGCCTCCTGGTTCCTGCCTGTCTGTCACAACTGCGCAGGTGAGGAACCAACTGAGGAGGATGCAGGTGAGGAAGGCAGCAGGTCGATATCAGTTCCCGACTCCTCAAGACCTGCTCCGACCAGCTGTGTGTCATTGTCCATCACCTATTCAACCTGAGCCTGAAGCTGGGCAGAATTCCACAGCTGTGGAAAACGTCTTGCCTGGTCCCAGTGCCCAAGATTGCCAACCCAAAAGAGCTCAACAGCTACAGACCGGTGGCGCTGACGTCTCACCTGATGAAGACGCTGGAGAGACTCGTCCTCGCCCACCTGCGACCGCTGGCAAGCTCATCGCTGGACCCGCTACAGTTTGCCTACCAGCCCAGCATCGGTGTGGAGGATGCCATCATCTACCTCCTCCATACGGCGTTGCTGCACCTTGAGAATGCTGGGACCACGGTGAGGATCACGTTCTTCGATTTCTCCAGTGCCTTCAACACCATCCAGCCAAGTCTACTGGGGGACAAGCTGCGGCATGCCGGAGTCGACCATCACCTCACATCCTGGATTACAGATTACCTCACAAACAGGCCACAGTACGTGAGGGTAAACAACTGTGAGTCGGGCAGGCTTCTCTGCAGCACCGGAGCGCCGCAGGGAACAGTCCTGGCTCCATTCCTCTTCACCCTCTACAGCTCGGACTTCAACTACAACACCCCAACCTGCCACCTTCAGAAGTTCTCTGACGACTCAGCTATTGTCGGCCTCATTACAGAGGGAGACGATAGGGAGTACAGGGGACTGAATAAGGACTTTGTGGACTGGTGCCAGCAGAATCACCTCCAGATCAACACGGGGAAAACCAAGGAGCTGGTGGTGGACTTCTGCAGGAAACAATCCTCACCTGCACCATTGAACATCCAGGGTTCGGACATTGAGAGGGTGACCTCCTCCAAGTACCTGGGTGTTACTCTCAACAATGAACTGGACTGGTCAACAAACATGGATGCCCTAATCAAAAAGGGACAGAGTGGCCTCTTCCTACTCAGGAAACTGAGGTCTTTTGGAGTTCAGGGGTCACTCCTAAAGACCTTCTATGACTCTGTGGTGGCATCAGCCATCCACTATGGCATTGTCTGCTGGTCAGGCAGCATCACCACCCGGGACAGAAAAAGACTGGATCACCTTGTCAAGCGGGCCAGTTCTGTCGTGGGCTGCTCGCTGGACTCTCTGGAGGAGGTGGGCAACAGACGGACGTATATATATATATATATATATATATATATATATATATATATATATATATATATATATATATATATATATATATATATATATATATATATATATATATACTATATATATATATATAGTAAAGTCTCGTTATATCGATATCGGATATATCGATAGTCCCGGTTATATCGATATTTTTTCGGACTCCCTTGAATATCGATATAACGAGACTTTACTGTATATATATACAATAATATTATATTATGTTAAAAATTTGAATTTGGAATTTCAAAAAGCTTGTCATATAATGTGATATTTCCCAATGACATACTGTACTCGCTTAAGATTGTTGACTGAGCAGGGATGGCTCCGCCGGGGCTTGACCAAAACATATTGAGGATGAACACATAAATGGCTTGCATTAGGTTATTGTTCAAAATGTAAATGCAGTTTCATATACACACATGAACAAATGATTCAGGATAAAGAGTGATATAAATCAAGGATCCACCATTTTATCAGCTTTTTTCTTCTCTATTGTTAAAGATTGTTAAAATTATTGCATGTTTATGAACAAACTGTTTGGGTAAACCATAGCTTCCCTATTTGTGGTAAAGGACAAAATATTGGGCACACTTCTGTGTATGATGCAATGCAGTTGACACCACAACAAACTAAAATATGATTCAAATCATTATGATATAATTTGTGATGGCTCTTTCACTAGTACATCCTCAGCATGTGTGTGGGCAGGCAATAGACGGAATGTGATCATTAAGACATTTAAGGTAAAAATGGCATCCACATAACCAAGCATCTCAAATGTTGAATGACCATCCTCACGCGCACACGCACGGCAAACCAATTGCACCTGCTGCACTCTCGATCAGCGAAGAGAACTTTTTTTGAGACCCCTACCGTCCCCGCCCCACAACCCCCTCAGAAAAAAAGACAACAAAAACCTGCCTTTCATGTCTTGTAAATGAATGTCATTTGCCGTAGTCACGAAGCATCGAGTGATGCCATGATGTCAAATCAAACAAGTTGAATTGAACAACGAGAGCATGAAAATTAGACCCATAAAAACTATCATAACATAAATAAAATACAATATCCCATGTTCCTAAGTATACATATTGTTTGTATACTGTATTTCATTTATTTCATTTCATTTGTGATTGTATTTTATTTATTATAGTACCTATGCTTGTCTGTGACTGTAAAGTGTCCTTGAGAGCTTTGAAAGGCGCTTAAAATGTAATATATATATATATATATATATATATATATATATATATATATATATATATATATATATATATATATATATATATATATATATATATACGTATTACACGTGGTCAAAAATACGCAATTGCAAACACTTCACACACACACACACACACACACACACACACACACACACACACACACACACACTCACACACACACTCACACACACACACTCCTTTCCAGTGACTTTTGCATCCAAAATGACTTACCACCAGATGGGATAACTTGCCATGACACGCGTGAGCCCGCAGAGAAACAAGAGGAAAAATCCAACGAATATCATCCTCCAAAAAAAAGTTCGTCCGAACCTTTCCAACTTGATGCCTGATGCTGCGCGCCCGATAGACCTGCTCCCAGATTAAAACAAAAAGTGGCTCCCCTCAAAACCCCCCCCCCCCAAAAAAAAATAAATAAATAAATAAAAATGAACAACAACAATCAAACAGTGGCGCTGATGTGATCTTTATCGTTTTGTGCCAATCAACTTGCGCGTGGCGATCACGCTGTGGCAGAGGCTGACAGTCATCTAAAAAAATGTTAAAAAGCTTGCTGCCTCTTTTTTTAGGACCCAGTCATGAGGAATTGCCAAAGGGTGATCTGTGATGATACGTTCCCCACCTCGTTCAAGGAGGCAATTTGAAGATGTCTTTTTTTGAGCTCATTGAGAATTGCAGTGCGTGTGATATATAATGTAGTTTCAAGGGGGGGAGAGGGGAGGATTCGAGGGGGCTTTTAAATAGAATCGGAACCCCCGCGGATTGCGTAGCTATAACAACCTGTCCGGATTTCACTCCTCGGCTTGAAGCTTCTAAAATGCAGAAATAAATATGTGTGAATTGCTCGGGACCATTACTGACTTCTCCAAGGGCTTTTCTTTAAGGCGGGGGCGGGAGGCAAGGGTGCACGAAGACTCCCTCATTCCACCCCCATTCAGGTATAAAGGATTTTTAACAGAATGGATTAGATTGTGTGCGTGTCTTTTTTACATTAGTGAATGAAAAAAAAAATAACACGGAAGTCTTATTGTTACTCCAGTGTAATGAACTGTAGATCAACGGTGATTTTTACACCGAGTTTTAGGTCATAAATGTGATTTGTTTCCGAAACTTTTCAACTGCACTCGGTTGAACTGCTCTCCATTAAAGACGATGTGTAAAAAAAAAATTGAAATATAATGAGCAAAGGGTCTATCGCTTTGGGAAAAAAACTTTATTTTAAAATCCATCGTAAAATGTCATGCATGACAAAACGGAAAGAACACAACATGCTAATTCTTTGGAAATGTCACACGACTTAAATGTAACGGGAAAATGTAACAGAAAAATGTACCA